>NW_016107414.1:5257199-5286303 GCF_001604975.1 Cebus imitator
AAAAAAAAAAAAAAAAAAAAAAAAAAAAAAAACCTCAATCTAGACACAGACTTTAAAAGTTAATTTCAATAAAATTAACTCAAAGTAGATCATGGACCTAAATGTAAAATGTAAAACACAAAACTGTAACTCCTGGAAGATAACAAGAGAAAATTTAGATGGCTGTGGGTTTGGCGATAATTTTTTAAAATACAACACTAAAGGCACAATCCATGAAAAAACACAGAGACGCTGGATTTCAATAAAAATAAAAACTTCTGCTCTGTGAAAGCCACTGTCAAGATAATGAGAATACAGACCACAGACTGGGATAAAACATTTGCAAAAGGCACATCTGATAAAGGACTGTTATCCAAAATAGACAACACTTAAAATTAAATAATCTGAAACACCCAATTAAAAAACAGGCAAAAGGCCTGAACAGACAACTCACCAAGAAGCAAGCATATGAAAAGATGTTTAACATGTTATGAGGGGACTGCAAATGTCAAACAATCAGGTACCACCACACAACTATTAGAACAGCCAAAACCCAGAATGCTTATACCACCAAATGCTGGCGCGGGCGTGGGGCAACAGGAACTCATTAACTGCTCGTGGGAATGCAAGTGGTACAGTCACTTTGACAGTCTCATAAAATGAGACAAACCATATGATCCAGCACTGAAGCTCCTTGGTATTTACTCAGATGAATTAAAAACATGCCCATAGAAAAACCTGCACACAGATGTAGACAACAGCTTTATTCATAATGCTAAAACTTGGAAGCAACCAAGAAGTCTTTCAAGAGGTGAATGGATAAACTGTTCATCTAGACAATGGAGTTATTATTCAATGCTAAAAATAAATGCACTATTAAGCCATGAAATGACATGAAGAAACCTTAATTGCATATTACTAAGTGAAAGAAGCCAGTCTGAAAAGGCTACATACTATATGATTCCAATATAACATTCTAGAAAAGGCAAAATTACGGAGACAGTAAAAAGCGGCTGCCAAAGAATGAGATCATGTCCTTTGCAGGAACATGGATGGAGCTGGAGGCCATTATCCTTAACAAACTAACACAGGAACAGGAAACCAGACACTACATGTTCTCACTTATAAGTGGGAGTTAAATGATAACATGGGCACAAAGGAATAACATACTGGGGCCTACCTGAGGGTAGAGGGTGGGAAAAGGGACAGGAGCAGAAAAATATTGAATACTGGGTCACTAAATAATCTGTATAATAAGCCCTCTTGTCACGAGTTTACCTGCACATGTACCCCGAACCTAAAATAATTGTTAAAAAAAAAAGAAGTTGCCAGGGCATTAGGGAAGGAAGGGATGATGAGGTGAGGCACAGACAAGTTTTAGGGCAGTTAAACGATTCTGTATGATGCTATAATTGTGGTTATGATTACACATTTGTCCAAACCCATATAATGCACAACACCGAGAATGAATCCTCATGTAAACTATGGACTTTGGGTGATAATGATGTGTCAATGGAAGTTTACTGATTGTAACAAATGTACCCCTCTGGTGTGGGATATTGACAGTGGTGGGAGGCTATGCATATGTGAGGCCAGGGGATATAAGAGAAATTTCTACTTTTTGTTCAATTTTGCTGTAAACCTACAATTGATTTAAAAAAATACTTTATTAAAAAAATTTTTTTAACTATAAAGATGAAATCAAGAGTAATAGGAGGGTCCTCTGGATTCAAGAATGAGTTGTCTTTTTTTTTTTTTTTTTTTTTTAAAAAAAGAAGAGATTTTTTTTTTTTTTCTTTTTTTTTTTTTTTTTTTTTTTAATAGAGACAGGATCTTGCTATGTTGCCCAGACTGGTCTTGAACTCTTGTTCTCCAGAGAGCTTCCTGCCTCAGCCTTGTAAAGTGCTGGGATTATAGGCATGAACCACCGCACCCAGCCAAGACTGCCATTTTGTACGATAGGACCCCATTGTTTCAGGATTTTGCTACAGAATATACAAAAACCAATCTGTGAGACAGTGGCTGGGCTTTTTTCCTGCCTGATTAGTTCAGTGCACAAACAACTTGGACCAGAGGGTCTGGGTCTGAATCCCAGCTCTGATAGTTCCCAAACTGAGCTGTTTTCCTTATTTGTAAAGAATAAATGAGATCACATGTCAAAGAGCTCTGTAAAATCTCACACGCATACAAGTGCTACTGCTGAAATGATTTATAGATCTATCTTAAGAACGTCCCAGATGAGTAAGTATTGGTTATTATGCATGACCACACCTTAGTGTGCTCCTGGTCGGCTCCTGACTTTGAGAAAACACCAACAGGAAGGCCCATGCCCCCATGCACAAGACAACCAGCTTGAAGCAGGGACAGGCATTGAGAGGTGAAAGAGACCTAGTCCTACAGCTGTCTGATCTAGGTACAACTTGCAATGGGAAAGAAGGGACAGAAGCTCTTAACAGACCCACATACACACCGCAGGACATAATACAGCCACCAGCCAACTAGTCAAGAAGCAGAATTCCCAAGCATCCTTTTGATTAAACAGAAATGGCTACCATACCACATCTGTGAAAGCTGGGGAGCAGCATCCACAGAGCAAAAGTCATTTCTGCTGAGCTTCTAAATCCCATATGCCTGGCTACAGCAACTCTCTGCATGCCCAACAAATGAAACAATCTTTTCATTTCAAAGTATTGAGGCAGCCAACACCTTGAAAGTTCACTGCACAGGGCAATCTACAATGGGGCCAAGTGCTAAAGCAAAAATTTATTAAAATTCATTTATATAGTGTTTCATAGACAAAAGTAGAGTCTTCAACATTCAGGCAATCACCTGTATTTTCAGAAGTGCTTTACGAGAAGATGGGTTTATTTCCCCTTCCCACAATAAGATATTTCTGTCTATACTCCTAAAAATGATGCATTTATTTATGCAACCTTTATAAGAACAATCCCTTTGCGATCCCAAAACCTGGGCAGAGAGTGAAAAGAGAAACAGAACCTTCTCCAAAATGGTAGTCCTCACAACAGAGGTGTAGTGCAAGAGACACATAAAATGGCAGCTCTTCAGAGGAGTGTGTGCACACCCAGCGGGTAGGCAGCCCCTAACTTCGGAGTGTGGCCAGCCGGGACTGCATGGCCTCCAGAGCTTCCTCCTCCTCCTCATCCTCTGAGGCAGCCATCGCTCCTAAAGGTTCTGGCTCTGGAAGGGCATCAGTCACTTTACTGGGTGCTTTGCCCAAGGCCCCTGAAAAGAAAAAGCAAAGATGAACACCACATTGGCTTAAGGAAACAGTCCCTCAATCTTCCCTGCCCTTCATTCCTGGACCAATCTGAAAAGATACAAAAATGAGACAGTAAAGCAAGCTGTTCTGGGGGGGGTTTGCTCACCCTGGGAAATGTGCAAATAGCCACCTGTAATGATACCAAAGTCATAATAACTATAAGGATTTTAAGAATCTTGGTCCTGAAGCTCCTAATCTAAATTCCTAAACACTACTGAAAACTTTAAATCTCCTTTCTAAATAAAACTAAATTGTGTCTAATGTGTGTGTGTGTGTGTGTTTTATATATATATTTTTTTAATTTATTTATTATTATTTTTTTTTGAGATGGACTTTCACTCTTGTCGCCCAGGCTGGAGTGCAATGGCCTGATCTTGACTCACCGCAACCTCTACCTCCCAGGTTCAAACGATTCTCCTGCCTCAGCCTCCAGAGTAGCTGGGATTACAGGCATGTGCCACCACGCAGTTAATTTTTTTGGATTTTTAGTATAGGCAGAGTTTCTCCATGTTGGTCAGGCTGGTCTCAAACTCCCAATTTCAAGTGATCCGCCCACCTCAGCCTCCCAAATTGCTAGGATTACAGGCGTGAGACACCACACCTGGCCGACAAAATATTTTCTTGGAGTAACTGTCTTCCTTCCCCCAGCAACTTAAAACCAACAAATGAACAAATAAAAATTAAACTCCACCATTTTTTCTTTATTAAACATAAACCTCAAGAAAATCTAAAAGTAAAAATAAAGCTTAAAAATTCATTAACCATCACTTAAAGATTACTATTTTTGTCATCTCCCTTCCAAACTTCTATAGACATGTTTTTTACACAAATATTTTTACACAAATGTATTTCACTAACAAGGCTTTATTCACATATTGTAAACATCTTTCCATGTTAATGAGTATATTTCTATATCATCTATCACAATATATAGTATTCCATTAAAATAAATATAACACAAATGATTTTATTATGCATTTAGCTTGTTTTGAAATTTTTTTTTTTTTTTTTGGAGACAGGATCTCACTCTGTCACCCAGGCTGGACTGCAGTGGTGCGATCATGGCCCACTGCAACCTTGACCTCCTCGGCTCAAGCAATCCTCCCTCCTCAGTCTCCCAAGTAGCTGGGACTAAGGCGTGTGCCACCACACCACCTAATTCTTATATTTTTTTGTAGAGACAGGGTTTAACCAAGTTGCCCAGGCTGGGCTCTTGAGCTCAAGCAATCCACCTGCCTCAGCCTCCCTCACAAAGTTGGCATTACAGGCATAAGCCACTGTGCCTGGCCTTCAGACTTTTCTTTATTATAAATAATGCTACTACAGACATCCTTAAGTCAGCACATTCTAATTATTTCATTAAACTCCCAGAAGTCAGTCTGTTAGGTCAAAGACTTTTTAATATATATTTTTTTGAGATGGGGGTCTCGCTATGGTTGCCCAGGCTGGTCTCAAATTCCTGGGCTCTAGTGATCTACATGCCTTGGCCTCCCAAAGTACTGGAATAACAGGTGTGAGCCACCACACCTGGCAAGGTCAAGGGCTTTTGCATGGCTACTGCCGAACTCCTTTCAAGAAAGGCTATGCCAATTTAAGATCCCAACGGCAATACATGAGAGCAGTATCTTCCCTTAAAATCATGAAAACTCTAAAAATTGTAATAATTATTTGTGTTTTTTAAAAGATGGCTATAGAAATTGGGCTTACTTTTCAAGAAATAAGCTGCATAATCTAAAATGTTAAAAATGTAGAAGGGAGTTAAAGCCTAAAGAAAAAGCTACTAGCTAATTTGGTGAATGCAGGAAGAATAACCATAAAAGGAGGGGAGAAAAGATGGATCTCATGGTCATACCTGCTGTAATTTCAAATAGAATTTTGTCAATTTCCATTTCTGCTTCTTCCTCCATTTCTTCCTGATCGTCCATGCTTTCAAAAGTGTCCTCTAACATCTCCTCTATGATCCCAGCCTAAACACAAAATAAATATGTCACTTCGGTCAACCGTTAAATCTGTTTCCACCAGACACCCTACATATCACCTAGACTGAGCTCCTAAGTCCAGTCCATCCTTTCAAGGACTGACACACAAGACAACTGGCCAAAGGAAACACTGGATGTGTCCTCTGCAGAAATGCAAAACTCCAAAGGGAAAAGGGCCTCTAAATTTTACACCCTGGGGTTGGGAAGTGCCACTACTGGCTGTCAGCAGAGCTTCCCTAAAGTAACCCAGACTTCACATAATGGCGGCACTTGTGATACAGCTCACTGACACGTCGGTGTATTTCCAGAGCTTTTTAGGAAGCATCTGCCCTAACACTGCAAATATAATCCGTGAACACAGGGGTTGGAATATGGTATGAAAAGTGTTTGGAGCTGTAGTAGATGCTGTGACAACAAATGCCGATAGCAGGGCAGAAGCCAAAAAAGGCCTGAAGAGGACTCCGGTTTGTCCAGGTTACATATGCCAGAACAGGGTAATCTGGTAGGTCTGCAAGGATCTATTAACCAAAACCTGATCACCCAGGAGTGGGAGAACTAAGATAATATTTCTGGACCCAACAAGGTAAAGGCCAGATACTTTTCCAGAAGTCCTATGCCTGGCAGCCTGCAGGAGCCAGCCAGTCAGCCTCCTTTGTTCTCAAGGCAGCATGACACCACTGCAAGACGCACGCAAATGGCTTTAACACTGGCCCAAACCAACCTGGCCCTACAGTCTTTGTGCTCAGCAGTTACTCAACTCCCAGTTAGGGCCCTATTGAATGTTGGTTGTTACTGAAGCAAAAGTCAGAACAGCATCCTCCAAAGTCAACAAAGAGGCTGCTGACATCCCTGGGCAGAACAGGTAGGAAGGGGCTGAGTGGCTGCGGTGGAGGGCATGGGTTCAGGTTTCCACAAAGCTGCTAGAAAAAGAAAATCCTGACTGTCTTGCCACCTGAAAAAACAAAGTCCCTTGCTTTGCACCTTGATGTTCTGGTGATTCAAGGAGCAGAAGGTCATGTGTGGCAGCTCTGGCTGCCTGCCTGAATCTAACTAGCACCCTGTTCTGCCCAGCCTCAGATCCATTCTTCCCAACCAAAAAACAAATTCACATTCATGTTCACCCAGGTGGAAACCTAGGGCCTCCCTGAATGGGGTCATCTTAGTACTGGGGGCTACTGTAAAAGAAGTGCAATAAATGCTTGCTAATTGGTTAAAAAGAGTCCACCAGAATCCTAATTGTAATAGCCCTTCACACTCTGGAGGTAGAAGTTGTCATTTATTTATTCATTCAACTAACAACAATTCATCAAAGTCCTGTTCTGTGCCACACAATAAGCCCGGGGATAAACGGAGTACCTAAGGCTGTGTTCCCTGCCCTTGAGGGCTGGACCCCTACTGGGGTCTTCATAACCAACTGCATGGAAGCCTTCCTCCAAATCTGTATTACTCCCAGTATTCAGAAACCATTATGAAAAATATCATAGATTCTTACTTTAAAAAAAAAAAAAAAGGCTCCCCTCTCAGATCGTAGAGGCTCTATGAGTTAAAATGAGCAGGCCCGAAGGCACTCCAAGAATGATCTTGTTATCCAGTTCTAGGTGAACAGTCATCGCCAACTGAGGGCAAGACACCTACACCCTATTTGTAAAGGACATACCGTCCTGACCCAGTTCCTTCCTTGCTGCTACTGCCCAAGAAGTTCTCATTCAAACCACCTGGAACCTGGGCTTTTTATGTTGCTTTTCTGCCAATTTTCTTTTCCAGCCCCTCTCTCCCATGCCCTAAACCCTGTATATAATTCAAGTTCATAAATGAAATTCCCTGAGAGGAGGGAAGTGATTTCTATGCACAGCCTCTATGCAAGAATTTGAGGTGTATACTCTTGGTTGTCAGCCACAGGTCTGAAGCATGAAACACCATCTGTGTGAGGGACTTCCAGCCTCACTTCCTCTGTGACAGCTCATGTGATAAGGTCAGACATCAGTACCCCAATTCCAGATCTTCACTCACAACCATGGTAATCTTAGGGAAACTACCTGGCAACCCAAAGCTGTTTCTGTCTGTATAAAAAGAGGACAAAAATCCCTACGTCTCAAGATAGCTAGGAAAACAGACTAGGACATAAGACAGTATGTGGCTGCTGGGGCTCAGCAGCAATGCCCTCTTTATCTCTGTCCTTGTCTGAAGGCCATGAGTACAGGTCCTTGCCAGACCCCGATCCTGGGGGTGGCAGGTATTTACACGCTATTTGATTCTCAGTCTCTCCTTTTTTAGTTTAAAACAGTGATCAGCAAACTACAGCTGCTGTAGGCCAAATATGGTCTCTGCCTGTTTTTGTAAATAAAGTTTCTCCATCTCCTTGCCTTTGTTGGACCCTGCAAACTTTACTTCCTTGATCCTAAATGGTTGCTCCTTGGATCCCCACCTCCTCTAGAGCTCTGGGCAGACTTTTGTTTCTTCTACAGAACACTCTGGCAATCTGACCCCACCTCTGCCATGCTGAGCTCAAATGGTTTCAATCAATGTTAACAGCTACTCCTTAACATTATTTCTGTCCAGCAGGTGTGGTCTGTTCATTCCCACCCACCCTCATCCCTAGCCCCCTGCTACTTGCTTAAAGTGACTCCAGGGTTTGGAAAGGGAAGCAGGGCTAGCCCCAGGTCACCTTCATCATTTCTTTGGACAGCTCTCTCATGGTGGCCTGAATTTCTGGAATCTTCACAAGACTTTGCATGGCCTTCATCACTTCTGTGCTCTTCTGCAGGGAACCAGCCACTCGCAAGACCGCTGAAAGAGAATGGATACAGTCAGGATTGTTCAACAGGATGGAATAAAGAGAGAGCCAAATTATGAGCCATTCCCAATAAATGAGAGCAGCAGCAGATGGACTCCCAAAGTTACTTGTATGCCTTTAAATTAATTATTGTTCTAGCTGACCAAGAGACTGACTTTTCTAAATTGTATTCTATCTGGGTTACTACTGATATGAATTCAATGAGCATGCACAGCAACTGACCAAACTGGAGAATGGCCTGAAGCCAGAAGTCTTGACCTTTAGGAAAAGAAGGCAGCTCGGGGTAACTATGACACCCAGGAAAATTACAAATGGGAGGAACAGCTCCAGACCTTATAAAGGCCACATTAGAAAGGAGAAGGCTTCAGGACCCAAATAGAGCTCCCCATACACCAGCCTTTGGACAGTGTCTGTTCAGTATGGAGCCAGCTTATCACTGGTCCTCAGAAAAATAAGAGAAATGAGGATAGATAACAGTGAATATGTGGTATGTGTGTCAGTGTGAGGTGGTTCTGTACTAGAAAAAAAATGTTCTGTAGTCTGAGATTGTATGCATACTACAATCTTCTTTATAAGAAATCATGGCAGTATCAAAAGATCACCGCCCCACCCTCAATGTCTTTAAAATGTCAAAGAGTTGGCAACCAACCAAACCTGTTTTGGAATTTCGTGAGGCTTGAAGTTCTGAAAGCTGTCTTATACAAGCTGTTCCCTAAAACTGGTGCACAGACTTCCTTCCTCCTTCCTCCTGGCTCAGCCAGGAGTCACTACAGATTCACCTCTGGTGGAATCCAGACCCTAGGAAGCTTTCACATCTAAGGGAAAACAAGAGTGACCAGAGAAATGCCTGTCTGACACTTATAGCACTGTGATTTTTTTAAAGGAGTAAGGGAGTTTGCTAGTTGCAGAGAACACTTCATTTCTCTTAACACAGAAAATATTTATTAATATTAGTAGAATGACAGAGGAAGTGTTAAGAATCTGTGAGGCTGAAATAAGCAATAAATTACATATGCCATTAAAATGATATAAAAAGTTATAGAATGCTAGAAGTTACTATTGATTATATACAGATGGGAAGAAAAGGGTAAAAATAAAGCAAATTCCATTCAGTTTTTTTATAAAGTCTGATGTCCACATGAGCCTGTAGTTGTATTATAATTTGCATCCTGATAATTCTTAGACGTATTTTAAGTTGTATTATTATTTGCATCCTGAGTCCGTAACCCAGAGAGAGTACCTGAGCATGGTAATGTGTTCAGTAAACTTTCTTGAGCTGAATTAGTGAAAAGAAGGAAACAGATGGGAGACATGGAAAAACAGTATGACTAGAGAAGTATTTAAACACTGAATCATTTGTATTTTGAAAAAGTATAAATTTCTGATAATTAGAAGGTACAAGAAAGGAAGAGTCAATATTGTAGGAAACAGAGGACTCAAAAATAAACAAATAAAACTTATTACAAAAACATTCAAGTTGATAACCAATCAAAATGGATTCGGTAAGTGGATTTTTAAAAGGCCAGACTAACTGTATGTTGTACACTTGAAACTCAAGACAAAGGTGATTGCTATGGTTTGAATATGTTCCCTCCAAAATTCAGGCATTGCCACTGTGACAGGATTAAGATAGTATTAAAAGGTGATTAGACCATGAGGTTCCACCCTCATGAATGAATTAGGTACCCCTAGAAAAGGGCCTGCAGGAGGCAGTTCATTCCCCCTTTCCCTGCCTCCTGCCATGTGAGGACACACCATGCCTACCCTCCTGAGAATGCAGCCCTCACCAGACAACCGACCCTACTAGCACCTTGATCTTGAACTTCCCCGACTCCAGAACTGCGTAAAATAAAATTCTACTCTCAATAAATTACTTATTCTCAGGTGTTCTGCTATAGCGGCACAAAACAAACTAAGACAGGTATTTTTAAAAATGTATTTCCTATGTTCTAAAAAGGAAAAGGAAAAAAGAAGGTATGGCAGGTAAAAATTATTTCATAATAAAAATGGTCACACCTTCAAAAGAATGAGAAGACAAGCCACAAGCTGCAGGAAAATATTTGCAAAAAACATGTCTAACAAAGGACTGCTATCCACAACATACAAAGAACTCTTAAAACTCAATGAGAAAATAACTGAACTTAAAAATAAGCAAAAGACCTGAACAGATAACTCACCAAGATGATACACTCATATAAATGGCAAATAAGCATATGAAAAGATGTTCAACATCTTATGTCACTAGGGGACTGTAAATTAAAACAACAATGAGATACCGCTAAAAACCCATTAGAATGGTCCAATTCAGACCACTGACAATACCAAATGCTAGTGAGAATTTACAGCAACAGGAATTCTCATTCATTACTAATGGGAATGCAAAATCAAGCAGCCACTTTGGTAGACAAAGCCAGACACACACCTACCATATGATCCAGCAAGCGTGCTCCTTGGTATTTCTCCAAATGAATTAAAAACGTGTCCACAGAAAAACCTGCACACAGATATCTTATAGCAGCTTTATTCATAACTGCCAAAACTTGGAAGAAACCAAGATGTCTTTCAGCAGGTGTATGGATAAACAAACTGGTACATCTAAATAATGGAATATTATTCAGTACTAAAAAAAATGAGTTATCAAGCCATGAAAAGACAAGAAAGAAACTTAAATTCATATTACTAAGTGAAAGAAGCCAGTCTGAAAAGGCTACATATTCCAACTATATGACATTCTAGAAAAGGTAAAACAACGGAGACAGTAAAAGAAAAAAAGAATCAGCGGTTGTCAGGGGTTAGTACAGAAAAAAGAAGAATAAACAGAGCACAGAGAATTTTTAGAGCATATTTTGTATGATACTCTAATTGTGGATATCGTTATAAAGTGTCTAAATCCATAGAATGTACAATACCAAGAGTGAATCCTAATGTAAACTATGGACTTTGGGTGATGATGATGTGTCAATGGAAGTTTACTGATTGTAACAAATGTACCACTCTGGTGTAGGATGTTGACAGTGATGGAGGCTATAAACGTGTGAGGGCAGGGGTACATGGATCTTCTATACTTGCTATTCAATTTTGCTTGAACCTAAAACTGCTCAAAAAATAAGTTTACTAAAAAATAAAAACAACTATACCCTGAAGGTGAAATCAAGAAGGGCCATCTGTATTCAAGATTGTCATTTTGTACGGTGAGACTTGACGGACTTCACCGCAGCAACACCTGGCATCAGGCATTCACTCTAGAATCTATAAAACCAACCTGCCAAAGAGTCGTTGGGCTTTTATTCTGCCTGATGGGTTTAGTGCACATGTGACTTGGACTAGAGATAATTGGGTTTGAACCCCAGCTCTGCCATTTCCTGACTGTGATCTTCAGCAAGCTGAATTGTTTTCCTTATTTGTGGAGACTGAATGAGATCACATATGTCAAAGAGCTTTGTAAATACTCACACACATACAAATATAAAGTGCTACTGCTAAAGCAATTTATACATGTATCTTAAGAATGTCCCAGATGAGTGAGAGCTAGTTAGGATGCATGACTACACCTTGGTGTGTTGCTGTTCAGCTCCTGACTCTGAGAAAGCACTGATGGGGAAGCCCATGTCCCATGTACAAGATAACCGGCTCGAAGCAGAAACAGGCAATGAGAGGTGAAAAGAGACCTAGTTCCACAACTCTGCTATCATATAAGCCACTGTGCTCAAGTTTTCTGTTATTTGCTGCTGAACATATTTTTTAGCTAATACAACAAAAGAAAGCAAAAATATCATGCATTATATTTTATGAAGTATATGTAACATGAATTCTAAAGTGTGAACAAAACTCTAATCACAGAGTTGCCAGAGAGCCTTCTAATGAACTCAGGTACTATTTAAAATACTAAAACTGTCCTCGAATACATTGTACAAACCCATTAAGACCAAAGTCGATTCACACTCAATAGGCATGGTTGGCTTAATCTTAAAATACCACATTAAAAAGCCAAGAACACATATTATATACTAAAATATAAATGGCATCAGGGTAGTGACTGCGTCCCACTGTGTAACAATATGCTGGATGCACAGATGGCAATCAAAAAATAGATGCTGAATGAATAAGTGAATCTATCAATCTATAAACAAAGCATTATTTAATGGTAGAAAGTCCCAGAAAGTGTTAGACTGAAACTGAAATTCCTAAAATCTTCAAAAGACCAGAGCATTCAAAGTATCATTATATATTTAAGATGTTAATTAAAATGCAAATTTTATGCTTAAAAATAGTTAAAATGGCAAATTTTGTTATGTATATTTTACCATAATAAAAAAACCTTCCCCACATCCCCCCAAAAAGGTTAAAATTCTACAGAAAATAGTACTAAGTCAGCATTGTAAAAACTAGTTGACTACATTTAAAACTAGAAAGATCAAAGTTACACGGAGAGGAATATGAAATAAACTGAGCAGCATTTCATTGGTCACATCTCTTTTTGTTGAAATGCCATCCCTACCCCAGGCCTGTCTGCAGATCTCCCTGGTTCAGGCTCTCTCCAACTTCAGGGCCTCTCCACGTGGTCCTCTCTCAGTGTGGAGTGCCAGCCTCACTGGCAGCTCCATACAGTAGAGGCTTGATGGACAAATTAAAAAAAAAAAAAAAGGAGTACTTCGAAAGTTATCCTTGTGCAGGTCCACCTTAATCTTCTCAGTACTGTTCCATTTTTAGTATTATGTGCTACCCAAGAGAGCATTAGATTTCTTTTTTTTTTTTGAGACAGGGTCTCATTCTGTTGCCCGTTGCCCAGGCCGGAGTGCAATGGCATGATCTTGGCTGGCTCACTGCAACCCCCACCTACCAGGTTCTAAGCAATTCTCCTGCCTCAGCCTCCCAAGTATCTGGGATTACAGGCGTGCACCACCACACCTGGGTAATTTTGTATTTTTAGTAGAGGCAGAGTTTCATCATGTTGGCCAGGCTGGTCTTGAACTCCTGACCTCAGGTGATCCACCCGCCTCAGCCTCTCTAAGTGCTGGGATTATAGGTGTGAGTCACCACATCTAGCCACTAGATTCCTTTTATTTGGAGGATGAATCAGTATTGTATTCCCAGTGCCTAGCACTGTGCCTGATACAGCTGACAATCAAATATTTGTTGAAAATAAAGAATAAATGAACTTAACACTGAAATGGTTTTATAAAGACTCAAGCGCTCCTACATAGAATGACAGATTTAGTATTGGATCAGAAGTGTATTTTTTCTCTTCTTTTTTGTATTGATCATAAAAATTCCAGAACATTTCTTTATTTTAAAAAATTTCATATGGCAAAAAACGGGGAGAAGGAAATAGAAGCTCATTCTCCCAATCTTTTAAATTATAGACAGAACATCCATATACCGGTGACAAAAACAAAGCAACTGACATAGGAAAAGAAATTAAAAACCAGAAATAAACATAAAATAATGAAAAGGGTTCACTTTTAAATATTTCATTGAAGAGAATTTTGAAGACACAGAAAAGTAGAGAAGTTTCATTTCACCAAAGAGGAGATATGGGTGGCAAATAAGCCCATAAAAAGATGTTCCTAATCATTAGCCATTAGGGAAATGCAAATTAAAACCACAATCAGCATGATACACCTATCAAAATGCCTAAAATAAAAAACAGTGACAACATCAAATGTTTGAGAAGATGCAGAAAAACAGGATCACTCACACATTGGCTGGTGGGAATTTAAACCTGTACACTTTTACGGCAGCTTTATTCATAATAGCTAACAACTGGAAGCAACTGAGAACTCCTACAATGGGTGAATAGTTAAATAAACTGGTATATCCATAGAATGGAATACTACTCAGCAATAAAAAGAACTATGGATACATGTAAAAACCTGGGAAACTAGGTGAAGGGTACACAGAATCTCTCTGTATTATTTCTTGCAAATACATGTTCTACATATATGTGAGTCTACTATTTTCTAAAAACACAAATCTTAATTTAAAAAAATTAAAACCTATAAAGTAACATTAAATCCCCATATCTGATACAAATGAAAAAAGGATATTATACAAAGAAAAACAATTTCTGCTGTAAATATGACCATGTTATATTAATACCAACAACTAAAGATGGAAGCAAAGTAAGTAAAAAATTAGTTTCATAATCAGTAGATGTAGAACCCAGTGAAAATATTCTGAAAAGAATCTGGACACCAATAATGAAAGCAACAAAAACAGAGAACTCTCTCTACCTATCACAGGCTCTCATAGAAATTACAGTTTAAATTTTTTAAAATTAGCAAATAAAAATAGGGCCAGTTGTGGTGGCTCACACCTGTAATCCCAGCACTTTGGGAGGCCCAGGCAGGCGGATCACTTGAGCACAGGAGACCAAGACCAGCCTGGGCAACATGGTGAAACCCCATCTCTACCAAAACCCCATCTCTAGCTGGGTGAGGTGGCTTGTGCTTATAGTTCCAGCCATGCCAGGAGGATGAGGTGGGAGGATCACTCGAGCCGAGGAGATTGAGGCTACAGTGAGCCATGATCGCACCACTGCACTCCAGACTGGCCCACAGACCCTATCTCAAAAATAAAAATAAAATGAAGTAAAAATAATGTTAAAAATAGCATCAAAAACATGGAGCTGACTGGTAGTAATAGCCCAGGAGAGCAATATATTGACACACTAGACAAACAGTGTGGCTTTTTTAAAGCCAACTTAACCAGCATTTACAAACACAATGAATCAGATTATAAAAAAATATGAAATATGACACTTCATAATAATGACATATGAAAGTTCAGAGAAGGGATATTAAAAACATTTGCGTCTCAAAAGTAAAAAATCTCTTGAGAGTAAGACACCTCTTCCTTGTAACAAGGTTAAGAAAAACAGGTAAAAGGTACATCGTGATTTCCAATGAAATCTCTAACATATAATAATAATGAACAGAATGATAAAAATTAAAAGGAGACAGTACAAACATTCTATAATATGGTGAACCCAAACCAAAAGGATGTCATAAAAGAATACTGAAACCATGTAAATTTCAGAAACTTTCAAAATTTAAAGTCATGTTTATGACTTACATGCCTCCACTTGAAAAAAATAACTTGAAGCAGTTTATTAAAAAGATATATAATGCAGGTACAATAAAATAAGTAAGTTCAAAAGTGTGAGTTGATTCCGTAAATGTGAGCTGGAGTATCTCAACAACCACACTATTGACAGTTTCAGCTACGTAATTATTTTGTTGGAGGCAGCTGTTTTATGCATTCTAGGGTGTTTAGCAGCAGCCCCAGTTCCTGCCCACTAGATGCCAATAGCAGCACCCCTTTTTCTCCTAGTTGTGATAACCAAAAATGGCCCCAAATACTGCCAAATGTCCCCCAAGGGGCAAAAATGCCCCTTGTTGAGAATCAGTGGCCTAGGCTAATAAAAGCTACTGCAACTGAGATTAAGTTTAGCTGTGAGCATCTCAACAGCTAAAACACAAAAGTTAATCATGTTTTGGGTTGTAGGACACTCACTGGTAAAAGCAACACTGTTTCACTGGGAAAGATTTTGTTTCAGGCTAGGTTCTAAGATAAATTTCTTCCATGGCTTTTAATATCAAGGAATATTAAAGTAAGTCTTTATTGACTGCACCACTAATTGTATAGAAGTTATAGAAATAATCATGTGGCTGTTTCTTATCCATCATAAAAAGCAAAAGAATAGTATGAAAACAGCTCAGCAAAGACATTTCTGTAGGAAGTAAGACTGGAGAGGATAAGGAAGGGTTTCTGAGGATCCAGCCTGCTAATGGGGATCGGACTTTAAAATTCTAGAGAAATTACTGCCTCATGTCACTCCCACTTAATGCCAATAATGCCTTCTTATATGGTATCTACAGAGTATAAAATAAATATTCGTATGAATAACGACTAAAATTAAATATAAAACAATCAATTTGTGAGGGAGGTAGATGATTTTCATTCTCTTAAAAATTTTCATTTAATGTTGTATTTTGCTTATGCAGCGGAAAATACTTCATTTGAAAAAGACAATCATGCACTGTAGAATTTAAATCTGTAAAAGTTTTGGAGGGGAAAACTTAAAACCCTTGAATAAACACCATCATGAACAACACATGACATGGATATATATTTATTTTAGAAGATAACTTATTCAGCAAGCCTTAAGAAACTGAATTTTAATCTTGTATATGCTAGACCACAATTTAATATTAAATGCAAAATTTGTTTATTTAAGGGCTCAAATTTGTAGACCTGAGTAATAAACGTGTGTGGTAAGTAGAAAATGACATAATGTTAAACTAACAAAAGCAAACTGCAGGATAGTTTGTATAGTACTCAAATAGTAGTTACCAGTGGGTAAGGGGGCTGAGGCCAAGACAAACTGGTAAACAATTACTTTTATTTTATATATTTCTGTAGCAATTTTTTTCTTTTTTTTTCCTGTAGCAATTTTTAAAACAATAAGTCTATATTAGTCCATTCTCACACTGCTATAAAGATATACCTGAGACTAAGTCGTTCATAAAGAAAGGAGGTTTAATCAGCTCACAGTTCTGTGGGGTACACAGGCTTCTGCTTCTGGGGAGGCCTCAGGAAACTTACAATCATGGTGGAAGGTAAAGGGGAAGCAGGCACATATTCACCTGGCCAGCAGGCAAGAAATGGGGGAGGTGCTACATTCTTTCAAACAACCAGATCCTGAGAACTCTATCATGAGACAGCACTAGGGGAATGGTGCTAAATCATCAGAAACCACCCCCATGATCCAATCACCTCCCACCAGGACCACCTCCAACACTCAGGAACACAGTTCAACATGACATTTAGGTGGGGACACAGAGCCAAATCATATCTAAGTTAAAAACACTAGAAATTGTTTAAAAATGTGTTTTGATTCAACGAATTGGTTTAAATTTCACAAACGTTATGTTTGACCCCAAAGATCCATACCTTACAAACTCATTTTCAGGTCCTCCAATCAAAGCACAAAACAAAACAAAAAGGACAAAGGTAGCTAGGTGGATGTACTATCCTACTTGGGCCTCCCTTTCACTACATGGCCTGCCCCTCTAGACACACTGTTGCTGCCGTTTAAGAGCCTGGAGCTCTCATGCATCTCTGCCACCCAGAGCCCCACCACAGCTCAGCACTCACGCCTGTCCCCCACTGTTTTAATGGTAAAATAAACATAACATAAAATACATTGTTTTAACCCAAAATTATATATAACATAACATTTGTAATTGTTATCCACTTTTAATTATATAGTTAAGTGATATTAGGTACATTCATTTACATTGTTGTGTAACCATCACCACCAACCATCTCCAGAACTTTTCTCATCTTCCCAAACTGAACCTCTGTACCATCACTTAACTCATTCCCCATTTTCCCTTGCCCTTTGCAACTACTACTCTACTTTCTGTTTCTAAATTTGAGGACCCACAGTATATCATATAAGTGGAATCATGTAGTATTCATCCTTTTTGGAGGTGCTGATTTCACTAAGCATAATGCCTTCAAGATTCGTCCATGTTGTTGCAGCATAAGTCAGAACTTCCTCCATTTTTAAGGCTGAGTAATATTCTGCTATACAGATATATCACATTTTATTTACCCATTCATCTGTCAATGGACACTTGGGTTGTTTCTACCTTTTGGCTACTGTGAATGCTGCTGCTATAAACACTGGTATCCAAATACCTATTTGAATCCCTGCCTTCCATTATTTTGGGTATATCCCAAAAGCGGAATTGCTGGAGCATATGATAATTCTATTTCCTGCTCCACCTTTGAACCTCTCCCTTAACTCTCTCTTCAAATCAAAACATACTCATCATCTGTCTTATACAGCAAGGAGCTGCTGTCAGAAAGCTGTCACCTGGAAGGCACCTAATCATGACAATGTATTAATAGGTGACAAGGCTGAACAGATTACCCCTCCCCAGGGGCATCTGCATTTTAATAGGGGAACATCTTAAGGAAAAGGAATTATGTTGTCAAATCTTGGCTTTTCAAAGCAGCAACAGGCTAGGGATGGGATGGGGGCCATGGAAAGACGACAAAGACATCTCAGGAACTTTGCCTACACTTGGTTTTCTCTTTTTCCACTCCCAAAATGTAGCCTTTTCCTTCCTGCCCTGTCCCAAGTTCTATACTGGTATCTACTCTGCTGTATTTAATCTCCCAACAAGCAACATTCCACTATAAACCAGCTCACTAACCCTCTCTAGGAATCCTTCCTGCCAGCAAAAGTTTAGGCGCTATGGAAGCCAAGTGAACCAAATAGCCACTGATTTCTGGGGACTAGTCTGGTCAGCCCAAGTGGAGACTCCTCGCTTAGGCCTGTTCCTCTCCCTGTGTTTCCAGTGTCTGTCAATGGCCCTGCAGTCTCTTTCCAGGCTCAAGCGCTCAGAGCAACCTTCACTAAGACCCATTTATTCTGCACCTGTTCTTGTTAGTGTCTTCTCTTCTAGTCCATTGTCACTAGACTAACCTATTCCATTCCCCTACTCCACCCCATATTACCTCTCAGGTCCCACTACCTCCAATCTTACTGCACTGTCCCTCCCTGCGCCTCTGCTCTACACTTCTAATGTGCTAAAGCTTTCAAATGTCTACAAAATAATTTAAATTCATCAGCCTGATTCTCAGAACTCTAACTCCAACTTACCTTTCCATCCTCACTTCCCACTGCTCCCCTTCATGCATTCCTGTCAAACTGTTTCCTGAACATAGCCTGAAATATTTCAGCTATGCCTTTGCACAACCAATCCCTCTATACTCAGATGCTGCCCTGATTCTCCCCAAAATACTTCTCCTCTGAACTCCCACTGCACTTTATCTGCATCGCTACAGCACATCTTACTTTGAACTTGTCTTAAAGAACCCTTGCTCTCCTAACAGCTGTAAAAACTGTCTTTACCTCCTTGCTCATCCTCTCCAGCCATCCCTTCCACTTGCTCAGTACCCCAACCTCCCACACCTTCCTTCTACGTCGAGAATGCACAGTTCCTTTTGGCCCCAGGCCCTTCTTCACACATACTAGCCAGGGAAGTTGGAACACTATTCTCCACGCCCCCACAAAATTAATAGCTCATCTTTCTTCAGGTTTCATCAGTGCCTGAAAGGGGCCATCCCTGATTCTACATTTATCTTTAACAAACTCCTAGCGCACATCACAGTTTGTAATTATAAATATCCATTTGATTATTAAATTTATTATTTTTAATACTTATTACATTTCTTCAATTATTTACAATTCACCCCATACCTAGAGGGCAGTGTCTGTGCCTGTCATGTTCGTAATTTTAACCCCAGTGCCCAGCAGTATGCCTAGCACAGAATAAGGGCTAAAAGAGATACTTATTAAATGAATTAACATTTTGGTTTTTGTAGCTCAGTCTATCAGCCTGAAAACACTAGCAAGGACAGGTACTCAGAAAGCCTATACTTAAATCTAGCTTCCCTTACCCTCCTCCCTTCTACTCTCTCCTCTGCCTCCCTCCCTCCCACCTCTTTCTTTAAAAAGAGAAGTGGGATAGGAAAGAAAAGAGTGATTGGGAGAAGTTGTTCTGAGAAACAGTACATGAAACATAAGAAAATTTCCAAAAGACAACGATCTTTAACAAAAGACAATACTGCACCAACTAGGAAGAACAGAATAATTTTTTAAAAATAAGAAAAAGAACTCTTTCTTGAAAATTAAAGATAGCCAAAATAAATAATTCATGACAAAAAATGGAAAATAAAGTTGAGGAAATTTTGCAGAAAGTAGATTACACAGATAAAATTGATCATGATAATGATGATAATATTTAGAACCTACATACACAGCAATTACTATTCCAGGCAATGAAATGAGCCTCCCAACCTGCCTATGAAGAAGGTACTATTATTATCCTCAAAATGGAACATGGGAAAGATAAGAAAATTAAAGGACTAATCTGAGAAATCCAATGTCTGACTGTCGGCTTTCACAAAGGAACAGAAAATACAGTGCAAAGGCAATGTATATGCACATATCCAAGCACTGTATGATACAAGTCTCCAGGACAGAAAGGATGCATCAAGGAATAGAAGGATGCAACACTCATCTTTTAGAAATCCATATGGAAATAGTTACAGATGAAATCACAGTTGGTCGTCCATATCTGTGGGTTCAGTGTTTATAAATTCAACCAACCAAAGACAACAAAATATTCTATATCAAAAATATTCAACAATGAAAATGAAACGCTGTGTCTGTACCAAACACGTATAAACTTTTTATCATTCCCTAAACAATATAGTATATTATTTACATAGCACTTCCGTTGTATCAGGTATTATATAATTAATCTAGAGATTACTTAAAGTAGTATAGGGGGATATGCATGGGTTACATGCAAATATTACCTCATTTTATATAAGGGACCTGAGTGTCCACAAATTTTGGTATTAGTGGGGATTCTGGAACCAATCCCCTGTGGACACCAGGGGTTAAATGTATATGGATTCCCAGGGGAAAATATAGGGATTAGGTTGGATGAAGATAAATAAAGTAAAATCAGCCAAGAGTTGATAATTGTTTAAGCTGGGTGACAGGTACATAGACATTCATTTGGGTATTCATTCTGCTTTTGCATATGCTTAAATTTTCCAAAATAAGAAGTTAAAGAGAAAACAATACAGGATGATTCAAACAATCCAACTTCTCTCCTCAGAAGTAAACCTGTAAATAGCTTACTGTATATCTTTTCAGGCCTCTGTTTATCCATTTATCATTTATTTACACACCTACACAAACATATCCTCTATTTACTTATTTATAGAGTGGTATCATGCTATACATACTGTTCTGCAATTCGCTTTCTTATTGAATGTGCATCATTAACCTCTTTCTACAGCTGAGTACTATGCTGAAACCTGAGTATATCATAATTTATGGATTCACTCCTCCACTGGAAAAAAACAAAATGTTAACAGTTCCTCTGCTACCAGTAACTTTTTGTTGTTGGCTTTAATTATCTGTATTTTACTAATTGGGTAAAAATGCCCAATGCCTATAATTGTACAATTACAAAAGTATTTCAAAAACAAAATTAAATATTAAAAAAACTTCAAAATCAATAAAATTCACATTAACAACAAAAATTTCATGTAATACTTTGCTGAACTAAAACACCACTTATAATGTGGGTTATGCTACAGGTAAAATACTTGAGAACCATGCATATATATGCTGTTCTTCTCCATCTGGTGACTCCTTTTCCACTTTTCTCCATTAAGACTACTGAGGTTGCAGTGAGCTGAGACGGCACCACTGCACTCCAGCCTAGGTGACAGTGCAAGGCCCTGTCTCAAAAAAAAAAAAAAAAAAAAAAAAAAAAAAAAAGGAAAAGCCCTTTAAAAAAAAAAAAAAAAAAAAAAAAAAAGAGAGAGACTGCTTAAAATCCTTGCATCAGATGGGATTCCCTCAGCAAGGCTGTTTACGCAGTAAGTTGGGTTTTGCTCTTTTCACACCAGATTACCACAATGAAATTTGACACCAAACTTCATAAACAAAAATGCAAATGGGGAGTTGAAGTCTCATGAAATTCATCAATTATAATGTAACCCAAGGTATATATATGTTGCAGAGGATCTAGAATAGAGCCCTTGAGCACCTTAACATTCAGAGGCCAAAGGGCAGACACTTTACTTTTCAATTCTGGTAAAGCCACAGTATATATATGAAAAAAACAACATAACATATTGATAGGTATATATTTAAACAATAGGCTCTTATGTGCAGTGCATT
Organism: Cebus imitator; assembly: GCF_001604975.1. Lineage (NCBI taxonomy): Eukaryota > Metazoa > Chordata > Mammalia > Primates > Cebidae > Cebus > Cebus imitator. The sequence goes on from NW_016107414.1 coordinate 5,279,018, forward strand.
GAGGAGCTTTTGTTATGTACACTGCTGAAAATGTTATGATAAAAGAGTTTCTTCCATGCAGACTAATGATTCTTTACTATGACCATAACTCAAAGAAAAGAAGATGCTCTAGAGATAACTATTAACACAAGATAACATTTCTCAAAAATAAAAAAAGTCTGACAATACCAAGGATTGGTGAAAAGGTATGGAAAAATGAACTCATCCACTGCTGCTGGAAACATATAAGGCCTCTTTGGACAGCAATTTTGTAGTTCTAGCAAAATTTAAACTGAGCTGTTTACCTAGCAATTCTACTTGTGAGTATGCCATTGTCCTAAACCTTTACACATAGCAAAAACTGAAAACAACCTTAACATCCATCAAAAGGGAAACAGAAAAATAAAACGTGATACATCAATGTAATTCCATCCAGTAGTTCAAATCAATGGACTAGTGCATGCTTTCCTTCTCGCTATATATATAGATAATTTTGTGGCCGTTGTTGTTTTGTTTTATAGAGACAGGGTTTCATAATGTTTCCCAGGCTGGTTCTGAACTCCTGGCTCAAGTGATCCTCCTGTCATGGCCTCCCAAAGGGCTGGCATTACAGGTGTGAGCCACTGCATCCTGCCTATATTTATCATTATGAACCTATTTCAAAAACAATGATAAATGGAGAAAAAAGACACAGAATGGTATCTATAGTATGATACCATTTATACAAATTTTAAGATTCATGATAGTGGTTTTCTCTGGAGAGGCTGGGAGAGAAGAGAATGAAATTGGGAAGGGGTATTACAGGAGCTTCAACTTTTGTTATAATGCTTTATTTCTTTAATAACATAGAAGCAGGCAAATACAATAAAATGTTAAATTTTATTAGTTCTGGGCCAGGTGCGGTGGCCTATAATCCCCGCACTTTGGAAGGCTGAGGCGGGTGGATTGCTTGAGCTCAGGAGTTCCAGAACAGCCTGGGCAACACAGCGAAACCCCATCGCTATCAAAAAAATAAAAATAAAAGACAAATTGTATTACTTCTGGATGATAGGTACATAAGCATTTATTATATTATCCTCAGCTTTTATCTTCACAATTGGGAAAAAGAGGCTGTCCACATGCTGCTTAATTCATAGAGCAAAAAAGGCAAAATAAGCAATAAGCAAAGAGTGAAACATTTTTAAATAAGCTTATCATGGTCAACTGAACATGCATCTTTTGAGCATGTTGCAGGAAAAATAGAGAATAAATCTGAAAAGTTCAAGCTGGCTATAAAGACAAGAGTACTTGAGCTTTCAACATGACATTAAACTATTTCCTTATGGCACTGATACTCAGTTTGATCAAAAGGCATATCTAGGTGATATATCCAGTATTTTAAGAGCCTAAACTCATAACTTTTGGCCTGAAATAACATGGTTTTTAAAAGGAAGGAGGTCCCAAGATGGCTGAATAACAGGCAGATCCGGAAGGCAGCTCCCAGAGAGACAGACACAGAAGCCAAGTGGTCTCCACAATTCCAAACGAGCTACCAGGTTCATTTTGTGGGTCTGGTTGGACAGTGGATATAAACCAAACAGGGCAAGTTGAGGCAAGGTGGGCACTGCCCCACCCAGGTGGTGCCTGCGACTGACCGGAGGACCAGGGGATCTCCGGTTGGGACTTCGGTTGGGACACAGCGTTCCACACAAGCCCTCCACCCAAGCCCTCTACAACCCACAGAAACAGGAAATCTTTGCTGGGCTGAAAAGCCTCAGTGAGCTGCCTGAACAGGGCAGAACGGCAACTTAGGCCAGAGCCAGGGCTGTCAGCATAGATCTAGGTGGAAGCACTGGCTGACGCTGAGAAAGCCAAAAAAAAGCTGGTGGGACCGAGCTACCTGCTCCCCAGAAAGAAGAGGAACTGAACAGAACACAGGGAAACAGGCCATACGGCAGGACGGGTCTACCCCTACAAAGCCTAGCAGGCTAAAAAACTCTCACTTCAGAGTTTCGCGCCCAGAACATCAGTTAGAGAATGACCAGGAAAGAACGAGCTCAGCGGGGAAGGGCAGCCGGCATTGCAGAAGCTGGCCTAGTTTTCCTGAGCAAATATAAGACGCAGGAAAAATATGCAGCAGCTCCACTGAATCCGTGGCATCCCAGCAGCGCCTCTGCAGGCAGACAAAGGAAAGGCTGCCTCCCCAAGCAGCTACCTGAGATGAAACCTATATACATTCAACAAGATGGGAAGAAACCAGTGCAAGAGGGATGAAAACATCAAAAGCCAGAACACCTCTCCCCACCACGAGATCACAACTCCTCACCAGCAAGGGAACAAAGCAGGATGGAGAACGAATTTGATGAACTAACAGAAGCAGGCTTCGGAAGCTGGGTAATAACAAACTTCTCTGAGTGAAAGGAACATGTTCTAACCCAATACAAAGAAACTAAAAAGCTTGAAAAAAGGTTAAACGAAATGCTAACTAGAATAACCAGCTTAGAGAAGAACATAAATGACTTGATGGAGCTGAAAAACACAGCACAAGAACTTCATGAAGCATACACAAGTTTCAATAGCCAAATAGATCAAGCAGAAGAAAGGATATCAGAGATTGAAGATCAACTCAATAAAATAAAAAAAGAAGGCAAGCAAAGAGAAAAAAAGAGTGAAAAGAAATGAAGAAAGCCTCCAAGAAATATGGGATTATGTGAAAAGACCTAATCTACACTTGATCGGTGTTACTGGAAAACGACGGGGAGAATGAATCCAAGCTGGAAAACACTCTTTGGGATATTATCCAGGAGAACTTCCCCAGCCTAGCAAGGCAGGCCAACATTCAAATACAGGAAATACAGAGAATACCACATACTCCTCTAGAAGAGCAACCCCAAGGCACATAATTGTCAGATTCATCAGGGTTGAAATGAAGGAAAAAATGCTAAGGGCAGCCAGAGAGAGAGGTTGGGTCTCCCACAAAGGAAGCCCATCAGACTCACAGCAGATCTCTCGGCAGAAACCCAACAAGCCAGAAGAGAGTGGGGGCTGAGATTCAACATCCTTAAAGAAAAGAACTTTCAACCTAGAATTTCATATCCAGCCAAACTAAGCTTCATAAGTGAAGGAGAAATAAAATTCTTTACGGACAAGCAATTGCTGAGAGATTTTGTCAATAACAGAACTGCCCTACGAGAACTCCTGAAGGAAGCACTAAACACAGAAAGGAAAAACCAGTTCCAGCCACTGCAAAAAAGAACCAAATGGTAAAGACCAATGACTCAATGAAGAAATCATACCAACCAAAGGGCAAAACAACCAACCAGTAACAAAACAGCAGGATCTAATTCACACATAACAATATTAACATTAAATGTAAATGGACTAAATGCCCCAATCAAAAGACACAGACTGGCAAATTGGATAAAAAGCCAAGAACCATCGGTGTGCTGTATTCAGGAGACCCATGTCACCTGCAAAGACACACACAGACTCAAAGGGATGGAAGAAGATTTACCAAGCAAATGGAGAGCAAAAAAAAGCAGGAGGGGCAATCCTAGTCTCTGATAAAATGGACTTTAAATCAAAAACAATCAAAATAGACAAAGAAGGGCATTACATAAAGGTAAAAGGATCAATACAACAAGAAGAGCTAACTATTCTAAATATATATGTACCCAATACAGGAGCACCCAGATACATACAGCAAGTCCTTAACAACCTACAAAGGGATTTAGACTCACACACATCTTTATAGTGGGAGACTTTAACACTCCACTGTTAATATTAGACAGATCAATGAGACAGAAAAACAAGAAAATCCAAGACTTGAACGCGGATCTGGACCAAGCGAACTTAATAGACATTTACAGAACTCTCAACTCCAAATCCACAGAATATACATTCTTCTCAGCACTGTATCACACTTACTCTAAAATCGACCACATAATTGGAAGTAAATCACTCCTCAGCAAATGCAAAAGAACGGAAATCATAACAAACAGTCTCTCAGACCACAGTGCAATCAAATTAGAACTCGGGATTAAGAAACTCACTCAAAACCGCACAACTTCATGGAAACTGAACAAATGGCTCCTGAATGTCGACTGAATAAACAATGAAATGAAGGCAGAAATAAAGATGTTCTTCAAAACCAATGAGACACAACGTACCAGAATCTCTGGGACACATTTAAAGCAGTGTCTAGAGGGAAATTCACAGCAATAAATGCCCACATGAGGAGCAAGGAAAGATCTAAAATTGACACCCTATCATGAAAATTGAAAGAGTTAGAGGAGCAAAATCAAAGAACCTCAAAAGCTAGCAGAAGACCTTAACTAAGATCAGAGCAGAACTGAAGGAGATAGAGACACAAAAAAATTCTTCAAAAAAAAAATCAACAAATCCAGGAGCTGGTTCTTTGAAAAGATCAACAAAACAGACCGCTAGCCAGACTAATAAAGAACAGAGAGAAGAATCAAATAGATGCAATAAAAAACAATAAAGGGGACATCACCGCCGATTTCACAGAAATACAAACTACCATCAGAGATTACTACAAACAACTCTATGCACACAAACCAGTAAATATGGAAGAAATGGACAGATTCCTGGACGCTTGCACTCTCCCAAGACTAAACCAGGAAGAAGTTGAAACCCTGAATAGACCAATAACAAGGGCTGAAGTTGAGGCATCAATTAATAGCCTACCAATCAAAAAAAGTCCAGGTCCAGATGGGTTTACAGATGAATTCTACCAGACGTACAAAGAGCTGGTACCATACCTTCTGAAACTATTCCAAACAACACAAAAAGAGGGAATCCTCCCCAACTCATTTTATGAGACCAACATCATCTTAATACCAAAACCCAGCAGAGATTCAACTAAAAAAGAAAACTTCAGGCCAATTAGATGCAAAAATCTTCAATAAAATACTGGCAAACCGAAAGCAACAGGAAATCAAAAAGTTTATTCATCATGGTCAAGTAGGCTTCACCCCAGGGATGCAAGGCTGGTTCAACATACACAAATCTATAAACATAATCCATCACATAAACAGAACCAAAGACAAAAACCACATGATTATCTCAATAGATGCAGAGAAGGCCTTTAACAAAATTCAGCAGCCCTTTATGCTAAAAACTCTCAATAAACTAGGTATCGATGGAACATATCACAAAATAATAAAAGCTATTTACGACAAACCCACAGCCAATATCATACTGAATGGGCAAAAACTGGAAGCATTCCCTTTGAAACCTGGCATAACACAAGGATGCCCTCTCTCACCACTCCTACTCAATATAGTATTGGAAGTTCTAGCCAGAGCAATCAGGTAAGAAAAAGATATAAAGGGTATTCGATTAGGAAAGGAGGAAGTCAAATTGTCTCCATTTGCAGATGACATGATTGTATACTTAGAAGACCCCATTGTCTCAGCCCAAAATCTCCTTAAACTGATAAGCAACTTCAGCAAAGTCTGAGGATACAAAGTCAGTGTGCAGAAATTACAAGCATTCCTATACACCAATAACAGACAAACAGAGGGCCAAATCAAAAGCGAGCTCCCATTCACAGTTGCTACAAAGAGGATAAAACATCTAGGAATACAACTAACAAAGGATGTAAAGGGCAAACCACTGCTCAAGGAAATAAGAGAGGATACAAACAGATGGAAAAACATTCCATGCTCATGGTCAGGAAGAATCAATATTGTGAAAATGGCCATACTGTCCAAAGTAATTTAAAGATTCAATGCTATCCGCATCAAGCTACCAATGACCTTCTTCATGGAACTCGAAAAAACCACTTCAAACTTCATATGGAACCAGAAGAGGGCCCGCATAGCCAAAACAATCCTAAGCAAAAAGAACAAAGCTGGAGGCATCACACTGCCTGACTTCAAACTATACTACAAGGCCACAGTAATCAAAACAGCATGGTACTGGTACCAAAACAGAGACATAGACCAATGGAACAGAACAGAGTCCTCAGAAGCAACACCACACATCTACAATCACCTGATCTTTGACAAACCTGACAAAAACAATCAATGGGGAAAGGATTCCCTGTTCAATAAATGGTATTGGGAAAACTGGCTAGCCATGTGCAAAAAGCAGAAACTGGACCCCTTTCTGACACTCTACACTAAAATTGACTCCAGATGGATTAAAGATCTAAACATAAGACCTAACACCATAAAAACCCTAGAAGTAAACCTAGGCAAAATTATTCAGGACATAGGCATAGGCAAGGACTTCATGGCTAAAACACCAAAAGCAATGGCAACAAAAGCCAAAATAGATAAATGGGATCTAATTAAACTCCAGAGCTTCTGTACAGCAAAAGAAACAATCACTAGAGCAAACTGGCAACCAATGGGATGGGAAAAATTTTTTGCAATCTACCCATCTGACAAAGGGTTAATATCCAGAATCTACAAGGAACTAAAACAGATTTACAAGAAAAAAAACAAATAAACCCATTCAAAAGTAGGTGAAGGACATGAATAGACACTTTTCAAAAGAAGACATATATGAGGCCAACAAACATATGAAAAAATGCTCATCATCAGTGGTCATTAGACAAAAGCAAATCAAAACCACATTGAGATACCACCTCATACCAGTTAGAATGGCAATCATTTAAAAATCTGGAGACAACAGATGCTGGAGAGGATGTGGAGAAATAGGAACACTTTTACACTGTTGGTGGGAGTGTAAATTAGTTTAACCATTGTGGAAGACAGTGTGGCGATTCCTCAAGGACCTAGAAATAGAAATTCCATCTGACCCAGCAATCCCATTACTGGGAATATATCCAAAGGATTATAAATCGTTCTGCTATAAGGACACATGCACACGAATGTTCACTGCAGCACTGTTTACAATAGCAAAGACTTGGAACCAACCCAAATGTCCATCAATGACAGACTGGATAATGTGGCACATATACACCAAGGAATACTACGCAGCTATAAAATTCAATGAGTTCGTGTCTTTCATAGGGACATAGATGAATTTGGAAACCATCATTCTCAGGAAACAGACACAAGAACAGAAAACCAAACACCGAATGTTCTCACTCACAGGCAGATGTTGAACAATGAGAACACATGGACACAGGGAGGGGAGCATCACACACTGCAGTCAGCTTGAAGGGTTAGGGGAGGGACAGCAGGGAGTGGGGAGGGTGGGGAGGGATAACATGGGGAGAAATACCAGATATAAGAGATGGGGGGATGAAGGTGGTAAACCACCTTGCCATGTATGTACCTATGCAACAATCCTACATGATCTGCACATGTACCCCAGAACCTAAAGTACAATTA
>NW_016107414.1:5286322-5316147 GCF_001604975.1 Cebus imitator
GATGGTGGCAACAAACCACCTTGCCATGTATGTACCTATGCAACAATCTTACATGATCTGCACATGTACCCCAGAACATAAAGTACAATAAAAAAAAAAAAAAAAAAGTAACTCTCACTAAAATTAAAAACAAAACAAAACAAAAAAAGTACAGATAGGCTGGGAGTGGTGGCTCATGCTTGTAATCCCAGCACTTTGCAGTGCTGAGGCAGGTGGATCACCTGAGGTCAGGAGTTCGAGACCAGCCTGGGTAACACGGCAAAACCCCGTCTCTACTAAAAATACAAAAATTAGCTGGGCGTAGTGGTGGGTGCCTGTAATCCCAGCTACTCGGGAGGTTGAAGCAGGCGAATCACTTGAACCTGGGAAGTGGAAGTTGTCATGAGCCGAGATCCCACCACTTCATTCCAGCCTGGGTGACAGAACAAGACTCCATCTCAAAAAATAAAATATAAATATAAATAAAAGTGAAGTGAAGATAATCTTGATAGATTTTTTTTTAAAGAAGATGTGGTACATTTTGTCATTAATTTTACTCTTTCGCAGTCCATGATTATTCTCTTCAGTCTTTGGATAAAGAAACTAATGATACCTTCATGGTTAAGCATATTTTAAAGCCACATTCGAATGTTAAAATTAAATGTGAAGAAAATACCCAGAGCCAAATACAACCAAATAATGCATTAGAAACTCATTTGGCACCATCCCATAAATTAAAACACTTCATCTTCTAACTTCTTTTGAGTGTGATCAATGAAGTATCTAACAGAGAGCTGAAAATATTCTTTAGTGAAAAATGTCTCCATAATTTCTTTTTTACAGACACAGCCTTGCTACATATATGTTGTCCAGGCTCAAGTGCAGTGGTTATTCACAGGTGTAATCATAGTTCACTGTGGCCTCACACCCCTACGCTCAAGCACTTAATTCTCCTTGCTCAGCCTCCTGAGCAGCTGGGACTACAACTGCATCCCACCATGGCTGGCTCTCTATAATTTCTGAGTCTGTATTCAATCTAAATATCTGACAGTCACATGCTGCCATTACTAAAGAACTATAATTCTGAGTTAGGACTTTCTAATTTAAGAAAAGAAACCAACTAGATGAATGACCACAAATAGTACTGTACTGGACACTGAAAGGAAATTCTTATTTGAAATATTATGATAATTATTCTTATTTTAAATATTATGAGTTCCTAAAAGTCGTCTAAAATGGACGGTTCCCACGTACGCTGAATACCCATCATGTGGTCTGCAGATTCCTAAGATGTGACGAAGCAATACGTAGACAGAGATGAAGCAGAAAACGAGGTAAGCCAAAGCCCAACATTCTGTTTTAACATTTTGCCTGGGGCTGCTCTGGGCCTAAGACAAAGGGAGGGAACTCTTTTCTTCATCCTCCCTCCAAACATCTAGGCTGGCCTCTTAATCCTGCAACTCAATTCTCAGGTCACTTGGTAACACTGTTCAATATATTCTAGCTTCTAAACAAAGCAGATTTATATGTAGATTTCATTATTATTTTTAAAATACTGGCAAAAGAAAACAACCAATATTATTATATTTTGCATTTGTACAACACTCAACAATAAGAAAATACAAAGAATAAAAACCAAAGTTGAGTTTTTCCATTCAAGGAACCCGTGTTGGTAATAACAGCAGCATCGGCATTACAAGATGTAAGGTAAGTGCAGTCTTACCGAGCTGGTTCTTCATCCCCATGAGCACCGAGTTCATGTGTGCTTTGGATGCATACAGCTTGCTCACAGCCTTCCTTGACCTGATCATCTCCTTGGCCAGAACTACACAGACATCCTTCTGGCCCTTCTTGGCTGCATCTTTCACAGATCGTTTCACTTTTTCTTCTTCTCGTTGGATATCTAAATTTAGAACAGAACACCAAAAATCAAGGGTAAGTCAGGTTTACTGGCACTCAAATACATTCTTATTGTGATCTAAATGTGTCTATTAAATAGAAAAAAATATAGAAGGACATAAATGAAATCAAAATAATGTAGTGAATATTAATCATTTCCAGAAACATCAAAGTGGTTCAAAAGAAAAGTATGATCCTATTACACTTGACAGAATTTCAAAACACCTTTTTCAAGCTCATTCTATCATTTGTTGGTACTGGCCCTAAGAACTGAAAACAAATTTACTGTAAATGCATTCCAAAGCTTGCTCCAATAATCAACAAGTAGTATTCCCACAATTATAAGAGTACAGTTTCTACACAGTCACTAATCATTTCTAAAAACCTGCAACTTAAGGAAAGCCTAAACATATTAGAAGTCTCACACCAGCATCAGCCACAGGTATGCTTTATGATCAGTAGTGTTTTCTCCAATTTTTAAAACTGTGGTAAAATACTTAAAATATACCATCTTAGCCATTTTTAAGTGTACAATCAGTGGAATAAAGTACATTCACATTGTTGTGCAACCATCAGTCCCATCCAGAACTCTTTTTAATTTTTTTTGAGACAGAGTTTCACTCTTGTTGCCCATGCTGGAGTGCAAAATGGTGCAGTCTCAGCTCACTGCAACCTCTGCCTCCCGTGTTTCAAGCAATTCTCCTGCCTCAGCCTCCCAAGTAGCTGGGATTACAGGCACCCGCCACCATGCCTGGCTAATTTTTGTATTTTTATCAGAGACGGGTTTCACCGTGTTGGCCAGGCTAGTCTTGAACTCCTGACCTCAGGTGATCCACCTGCCTTGGCCTCCCAAAGTGCTGGGATTACAGGCGTGAGCTACTGTGCCCAGCCCAGACCTCTTTTCATCTTTCCCTAAACTAAAATTCTGCACCCACTAAACAGCAACTCTCCATTTCCCCTTTCCCCCAACTCCTGGCATCCACTATTCTATTTTCTGTCTTTACAAATTTGACTACCCTTGGTACTTCCTTTAAGTGGAATCATATAATATTTTTCTTTTCCTGACTGGCTTATTTCACTAAGCTTAGTATTCTCAAGGTTCATCCACGTTGTAGCATATGTCAGAACTTTCTTTTTAAGGCTCAATAATATTCCATTGTATGTATATATGACATTTTACTTAACCAATCATCTGTCACTGGACACGAGTTATTTCCAATTTTTAGCTATTATGAAGAAGACAGATGTACAAATATGTCTTCTAGACCCTGCTTTCTTTTGTGTATATGCCTAAAAGTAGAACTGTTAGGTTATATGGTAATTCTATTTTTAATTTTTTGAGGAACAGCTGTGCTGTTTTTCATAGTGGCCACTTCATTTTACATTCTTACCAACGGTATACAAAGGTTCCAATTTCACCACATCATCACCAACACTTGTTATTTTCTGGAGGTTTTGTTGTTGATTTGATAGTAGTCATCTTAATGGGTATGAGGTGGTTTTGATTTCCATTTCCCTAGTGATTAGTTATGTTTAGCATCTTTTCATGTGCTGACTGACAATTTGTACAGCTTATTTGGAGAAATTCCAAAAGTCTATTCAAGCCCTGTGCCCATTTTTGAGTCAAGTTGCTTTGTTGTTGTTGCATTTTAGGTGTTCTGTATGTATTCTCAATAACAATCTCTTGTCAGATAAATGATTTGCAAATGCTTTCTCCTGTTCTATGAGTTGCCTTTTTCCTCTGATGGTAACATCTTTTTATTTTGTTAGTGTACAATTTTTCTTTTTCTTTTTTTGTAGAGACTGGGTTTCACCACATTGCCCAGGCTAGTCTCAAACTCCTGGACTCCAGCAGTCTACCCGCCACAGCCTCCCAAAGTGCTGGGATACAGGAGTGAACCTCTGTGCCCTGCCCAGTAATCTTTTTAAGATGCACAAAAGTTTTTGATTTTCATGAAGTCCAGTTTGTCTACTTTTTTTTTTTATTTTTTGGAGATGGGATCTATGTTCCTCAGGGTATAGGGCAGTGGCTATTCACAGGCATGATGATAGCACATTACAGCCTCAAATTCCTGGCCTCAAGAGCCTCAGCCTCCCGAGCAGCTGGGACTACAGGCACACATCACCATGCTCAGCAGTTTCTTCTTTATGTTGTGAAGTTTTGTCCTGTGTTTTTTTCTAAGTGTTTTATAGTTTTAGCTCTTACATTAGGTCTTTGATCCATTTTAGGTTAGTTTTTGTATACATTGTTAGGCAAAGGTCCCACTGAATTCTTTTGCATATGAATATCCAGTTTTCCCAGCACCATTTGTTGAAGACTGTCCTTTCTGCCACTGAATGGTCTTGCCACCCTTGTCAAAAATCAGTTGACAACAGACACATAGTTTTTCTGAATTCCCAATTATATTCCATTGGTTTATACATCTGTCTTTATGTCAGTACTATACTGATGTTATCTCTGTAGCTTTGTAGCAAGTTTTGAAACCAGGGAGTGTGTTGTCAAACTTTGTTTCTTTTTTTAAAGACTATTTTGATTATTTAGGGTCTCTTGAGATTCTATAAGAATTTTAGAACAGATATCTCTATTTCTATTAAAAAATGTCATTGGGATTTTGATAAGGATTGCACTGAATGTATAAGACTGCTTTGAGTAGTAGTGACATCTTAATAATATTGAATCTCCCAATCCATGAAAATGAGATGTCTTCCCATTTATTTGTCTAATTTCTTTCAGCAATCTTTCATCATTTTCATTATACAAGTCTTTTGCCTTCTTGGTTAAATAAATTCCTAAGTATTTGGTTATTTTTGATGCTATTGAAAATTACTTTTCTTAATTTCTTTTTCAGATTGTCCATTGTTAACATAGAGAAATACAAGTGATTTTTTTTGGTGCTGATTTTGTATCTTGCTACTTTACTGAATTTGTTTATTAGTTCTAATGGGTGTTTTTGAAAAATTTTTAGGGTATTATACATACAATATCAGCTGCAAACAGAGATTTTTACTTCTTCCTTTCCAAATTAGATACTTTCAACTATTTTTTTCTTGTCCCATTCCTCTGGCTAGAAGTTCAGTACTAAGTTAAAGACAAGTGGCAAAAGTGGGCCTCCTTGCCTTGTTCCTGATCTTAGAGGGAATGCTTTTAGTCTTTCACCATTTACTATAATAGTCCCTGTGTTTTCTTTCCATATATGGTTTTTACTATGTTCAGGTAATTTCCTTCTATTCCTAGTTGTTGAGTGTTTTTTAGCATGAAAGGGTGCTGAATTTGGACAAATGCTTTTTCTGCATCAATTGAGATGATAATGCAAGTTTCTTTTCCCCTTCAATCTGTTAATGTGAGTTATTACACTGATCAAATTTTATATGTTGAATCATTCTTGCATTCCAGGATAAATCCCACTTGGTCATGATGTATACTCCTTTTAATGTATTGCTGGATTTGGTTGGCTAGTATTCTGTTGAAGATTTTTACACCAATGTTCACAAGAGATACTGGTCTATAGCTTTCTCACAACATCTTTGTCTGATATTATTATCAGGACAACACTAGCATCATAGAATGAATTAGGAAATGTTTTCTTCTCTTCAATTTCTTGAGATTTGAGAAGCACTGGTGTTAGTTCTTTTTAACTGTTTGGTAGAATTCTCCAGTGAAGTCATCAGGACCATAGCTTTTCTTTGTCAGGATATTTTTGCTTACTGATTCAATCTCCCTACTAGGTATAAGTCTACTCACATTTTCTATTTCTTCATGTTTCGATTTTGGTAAGTTTTATGTTTCTAGTAATTTGTCCATCACATCTAGGTTACCCAATATATTAACATACAATCGTGCATAGTATTCTCATAAGCTTTATTTCTGTGGAATCAGTAGTAATAGTAATGTCCCCACTTTCAACTCTGATTTTTGTACTTTCACCCTTCTATTCTTCCTTAGTCAATTTAGTTAAGGTGTATCAATTTTGTTGTCTTTTTCAAGAATCAACTTTTGATTTTGTTAATTCTCTCTATTCTTTTTCTGTTCTGTTTGTCTCTGCTTTAATCTTTATTATTTTCTTCATTCTGCTAGTGTTGGGTTGAGTTTGTTCTTGTTCTGACAGGGTTTCACTCTCATCACCCAGGCTGGAGTGGAATGTTGGTCACCATCACAACTCACTGTAACTTCTGCCTCCAGGTTCAAGTGATCTTCCCACCTCAGCCTCCCAAGTAGCTGCAACTATGCACAGGCCACAGCACCTAATTTTTGTATTTTTGATAGAGACAGGGTTTTGCCATGTTGCCCAGGCTGGTCTCAAACTCCTGGGCTCAAGCAATCTGCCAGCATTGGCCTCCCAAAGTGTTGGGATTACAGGTGTGAGCCACTGCACCTGGCCTTCATTCTTAATGTAAGCATTTACAGCTATTAATTTTCCTATGAGCACTGCTCTTGCTGCACCTTCTAACTTTTGGTATGTTGTGATTTGGTTTTTACTTGTCTGTATTTTCTAGTTTCCCTGTGATTTCTTTTTTTCACCCACTGGTTAAGAATGTGTTGCTTAATTTTCATACATTTGTGAATTTTTCAGTATTCTGTTACTGATTTCTAATTTCATCCTGTTGTGGTCAGAGAAGATCCCATATATATCTTCTGAATTTGATTGAGATCTGATTTGTAGTCTAACATATGGTCTATCCTAAAGAATGTCTCGTGTATATGTGAGAAGAATGTGTATTTTGTATTCTGTATACATCTTTAGATCTAATTGGCTTATTTCATTCTCTTTTTTTTGAGATGGAGTCTCGCTTTGTCTCCCAGGCTGGAGTGCAATAGCACAATCTTGGGTCACTGCAACCTCTGTCTGCCAAGTTCAAGCGATTCTCCCACCTTAGCCTCCTGAGTAGCTGGGATTACAGGCACACGCCATGACACCCAGCTAATTTTTGTATTTTCGGTAGAGACGAGGTTTTGCCAGGTTGACCAGGCTAGTCTTGAACTCCTGACCTCAGGTGATCCACCCACCTTAGCCTCCCAAAGTGCTAGGATTACAGGCGTGAGCCACAACGCTCTGCTTTCATTCTTCAAGTCCCCTGTTTTCCTACCTAATTCCTGTCTAGTTTTTATACCCACTGTTGACAGTGGGGTATTGAAGTTTCTATCTATTATGGAAGAACCATTTCTCTCTTCAATTCTGCCCACTTTTGCTGCATATGTTTTGACAGTCTGTTGTTCTATACATAAATATGAACACTTGTATTATCTTCTTGCTGTATTTAATCTTTTAATAATACATAATATCCTTCTTTGTCTCATATAATCTTTTTTGAGTTAAAGTCTATTTTACTTGATAATAACATAGCTGTCCCTGTTGTCCTTTATTTACAATGTTCATAAAATATCTTTTTCCATCCTTTTGCTTTCAACCTATTTGTGTTTTTGGATCTAAAATCTTACTCTTGTAGACAGCATATGTTTTTAAATATAAGATTTTGTTTTTAAAAATCCATTCTGCCAATGTCTGTTATTTGATTAGAGACTTTAATCCATTTACATTCAAAGTAATTACTGTGTGCTGGGCACAGTGGCTCATGCCTGTAATCCTAGCACTTTGGGAGGCCAAGGTGGGAGGCAGGAGTTCCAGACTAGCCTAGGCAACATGGTGAAACCCTGGCTCCACAAAAAATACAAAAATTAGCTGGTCCCAGCTACTTGGGAGGCTGAGATGGGAGGACTATGAGAGCCCAGGAGGTCAAGGCTGCTGTGAGCCACTGTACTCCAGCCTTGATGACAGAGCAAGACCCTGTTTCAAGGAGAAAAAAAAAAAGAAGAAATTACTGATAAGGACAAATTTTCTTCTGCCAATTTGCCATTTATTTTCTATATGTCACAGCTATTTTGTCCCTTATTTCCCGTACTAATGTTTTCTTGTGTGTTTACTTAATTTTTTTTGTAATGAAATGTTTTAATTCCCTTCTCATTTCCTTTTGTATATATTATATAGCCATTTTCTTTGTGGATACCATGGGGATTATGCTTAACATCCTAAACTTGTAACACTCTAATGTGAATTTAAATGAGCTTCTTTTTTATTTTTGAATCTCACTTTATCACCCAGGCTGGAGTGCAGTGGCATCATGATCTCAGCTCATTGCAACCTCCCCATTCCCAGGTTCTTTCCACAACTTCTTTTAACATTTCTTGTATTGGCAATAAATTCTTTCTGGCTTTTGTTTGAAAATATCTTTACTTCACCTTCACCTATAAATGTTACCTTCATTGGACTTAAGTCTAGGATAACATGGGGGTATTTTGTGGGTTTTTTTCACCATATGAAAGATATTCTAGTTTGCGCTGTTTCATCCAAAATGCTTCAGACCAAATGTCTTTCAGACTTTAGATTCTGGAATATTTGCATCATACCAGTTGTGTATCCCTAATCAGAAAATCTGAAATCCAAAATCTGAAATATTTGGGGTGCTGACAAGACACTCAACGGAAATGCTCATTGGAACATTTTGGATTTTGTATATCTTTAATTTCACTGATCTTGTTTTCTGTAATATCTAATCTGCTATTAAATCCATTCAGTGAAGTTTTCATTTAATTTCACTTCATTTCAAATCTTTCATCTCTAGAAATTTCATTTTGTTCTTTTCTGCATTTTCTATTTATCTCCTCATTATGTTCATGTTATCCTTTAACCTCAACATATTTAAAATATTTGTTTAAAAATCCTTGACTGCTAATTTGATCATCCAGGGTTTTTTTTGGTGGGGGGGGCTGGGGTTTTTAAAAAAAATCTATAATACCTGGCTTTTCTTCTGATTTGGGGTACATAAATTTTTTCTTGATTCTTCACAATAATATTTCATTAGATGCTGGCCACTGTGGATGTTTCATTGTTGGGTGTCTTAATTTTATAATCTTCCCTTAAAGAGTGTTAATCTTTACTTTGGCAAGCAGTCAAATTACCTGCAAATCGGCCTTCAAGTCTTTTAAGTCTTGTTGGTTGGTTGGTTGGTATGGGCTTGTGGTAGCCTTTTTTCTAGGAGTACCTGATCCTTATTAATAAGGTGTGACTATTCTGAGGTCTCTCTGAACATCCCAGAGGTTCAACAAAGTCTCTTTTCTATGTCTGAATAGAACTCAACCACTTCTGAACCCTTTATTAGCTCTAGAAATTATCTAGCTTGCAGCTTCCTAATAGTTGTTCTGTTCCTACTAATTGTTCTTTGCCCAGTCTCTTGAAATTTCATTCTAAGCATGCACAGCTTAGTATTCAAACAAAGACTCCAATGGATCCTATGGAGGCACTTGAAGTTCTTTCTCTGAGTATTTCCCTTCTCTCTGATACTCTGCTCCACCAATTCCAGCCACTTCAGCCTCCCTCAATACTTATCTCTATTCTCAACCCAGTGAAACCACTATGCTCTGCTTGGAACCTCCTTCCATGGGCTATAATCCAGCAAGCATCTCCAGGCAGAACAACAGGATCGTCTGAAGGCTCTGTCTTTGTTTCTCAACTCTCAATGATCACAATTTTGTACTGCCAGCTGTCTAATGTCTGAAAATAGCTGTTTCACAGATTTTGTCCAGTTTTTTTTTCTCTCTTGCTTTGTCCAAACTTTTATTTACGATGAGAATCCAAGTAGAAAAGCAATTACTCCTTCATGGCTGAGAGTGGAATTTCCCTCTCCAATTCTTTTTAAAGAAAGTGATACTGGGATTTCTTTATGGTATTAATTCTTCTCCAATCATGAAAGTGTTAAAAAGCTTAAAAGTTTTAAACATTACCATCCCTTTGCAAATCACCTTAAATGGTACTCAAAAAAAAATTTATAAACATACTGTGCTCAATTTATAGTCATGCTAAAACAAATAGAGTAGTGATAATAGAACTGTATTCCTTACTTATGTGCAATTTATGTAATTTGAATTCCATCAAAGACATTTCTTTATAAGTAGCAAGAGGTTTCTTTTGCTCTTCTAAAATAGAAAGCTTCTTCTAACTCATTATCTTTCTTTAATACTGATTACAGAATTAAAAAGCAAAATAAGTCAGCTATAAATAACTGATATTGGAATAAACTATGTCTTACAATATACAAATGCTGTTTATTTTTATGAAATGAAGCAAAATATACCAAGAGGGTGAAAAATAGAAGACATAAAATGATAACTTACCCCTTATTTGCCTGTCAACAACTCTCATTTCCTTTCTTATCTTCAATGACCATTCATTGACCTGGGAAAATTTTTTAAAAAGGAATGAGAAGAAAAGCCGAAACTCCTAAGCCAATCAATTTAAGAATTTTGTATTAACTCCACATTTATTCCAGAACAAAATTAAAAAAAAAAAAAAAAGCTGGGCCCGATGGCTTACACTTATAATCCCAACATGTTGGGAGGCAAGGCAGGCAGATGAAGCGGTCAGGAGTTCAAGACCAGCCTGGCCAACATAGTTAAACCCTGTCTCTACTAAAAAGATACAAAAAAATTAGCCGGGTATGGTGGTGGGCACCTGTAATCCCAGCTACTCAGGAGGCTGAGGCAGGAGAATCATTTGAACCTCATAGGCAGAGGTTGCAGTGAGCCAAGACCATGCCATTGCACTCCAGCTTGGTCGACAGAGCAAGACTCCATCTCAAAAAAAAAAAAAAAAAAAGTTATTTTCAAAGACAGAGCTTTAGGGTCAAATTTTACTTTTTTTTCTATTTCACCTCTTTTTATTCACAGTGCACAGAGGTTCCACGTTATTCAAAGATTCATAGCTAAAAGCAGGCTGTAAGCAGCACTTTATATAAAACCTCAGAAAGAGTATGGTACTAAGTACACAAAGATTTAAAGAGGTCCAAGTACACAGACAGCTTTAAGAGCATCAGAAAATTTTCATCTCTCACAGGTAATCATTTCAAAAACTACTCTGCCTGTGTCATGAGAACTCATCTTTCCCTTTTTCCCCTTAACATTAATGCTTTTCCATTTTACAAAAGAAAAACATTCCCCTAACTTATGTCTGTTACTGTGATATAGTTCCCTGACAGGCAAAAATTTCTGAAGCACTGAACATAGGGTGGACTGGAAATGCTAGTGGAGGTGCTGAGAAAGTAGTAAATTACTCTAATGATTACCAAGTTGTTATGCAAGTGAACTGCTTTCCAATTCTTCACATTTCAAAAACACTGACTGAAAACCTGAGTTGTGAGTCAATTAATCATTGAGTCAATTTTATGCTAAATTGCTATATGCTTTTTAGTATATGACTCAGAAGTTCAAAAAACTGAGTGACACTGCCATAACTAAACTCTTTCTATTACCATTTTATTACATCAACGAGGTTTCTCAGCACTTGAGTCTAATAAATCATAAAATAGGAACAGAATTTATGCTGAACCCTTGTACCATTCATTCATGTAGCAGTCATCCATGGAAAAACAGACTAAATGACATTTCTAAAAGTCCATACCATTAGATGTATTTCCAATAAATTTCATTTTTAATGTTTAATATTGAACAAAATCTGTAAAATATGCAATAACAATAATTGTAATAATTTGTGAAAATTGTCAGAATCAAAATGAAATCACTAGTATATTTTTAAAAATCTGACATATAGAGCTGGGAAACTAAGAAAAGGGGGTTTCACACTTGTTTACCTAAACAAAAACTATCACAAGACTCTGCAAAAACCACAGCCTGGCTTGCTCAAAGGCACTGCAATCTTACACAATAAATACTTCCGCAAGGACATCTGCCCAGCAACTGCCTGTCCAACCTTAGACTGGCATCACTCTTGTTATTGATCACTGTAGCCAAAGATAATCATTTCAAAACAATTACATTACCTCCTTTTCCCTTTAAAAACCTTGGTCTTCCTTTACCTACTTGAATATACACATAGTTTACCAAGGCAAGCACATTCCCACTGCAATGCTGCTGCCAAATAACATCATTTTCTTCCAGGGAATCTCTCTCTGCTTATTATTTAGGTTGACCAACTCCACTCAGAAGAAATACTTAAGCACTTAAAACTGTACAGTCATACAAAACTGTATGGTCATACAAGTTTTAAAAATTTAATCCGGTTTATGTACATTTTTGAAAGTGAAATTTATATAATTAACCATTTTAAAGTATACAATTCACTGGCATTTAGTGCACTTAAAACGTCATACAACCACCACCTCCCTATACCCTTTAAATAATCTCTTCCTATCTCCCCTCCGCAGTTCCCTGGCAACCACTAATTTACTTTCTGTCTCGATGGGATTGCTTATTCTGATTATGAAAGGAGTTACACATAGGTAATCTTAGTTTCTGGTTTATTTAACATGTTTTCAAGGTGCATCCATGTTGCAGCATGTATCAGTATTTCAGTCGTTTTTATGGCTATTATTCCTTTATACGTGTATAACACAACTCATTTATCCATTCAACTGTTAATGGATGTCTGGGTTGTTTACATCTTTTGGCTACCATTTCTACTACATCTCACCAATACTTGTTATTTTCTAATTATTTTTATGATAGCTGTCTGCTGAGTGTGAAGTGGTAGCTCACGGTTTTGATTTACATTTTCTTAACGCCCAGTGAAGCTGGACATCTTTTTTTTATTTTTATTTTTTTTGAGATGGAGTTTCACTCTTGTCACCCAGGCTGGAGTAGTGGCATGATCCTCTACCTCCCAGGTTCAAGTGATTCTCCTGCCTCGGCCTCCCAAGTAGCTGGGTACAGGTGCTCGCCACCACACCCAGCTAATTTTTGTATTTTTAGTAGAGACGGGTTTTCACCATGTTGGCCAGCCTGGTCTCAAACTCCTGACCTCAGGTGATTCACCTGCCTCAGTCTCCCAAAGTGCTGGGATTAAGGGCGTGAGCCACTGCACTCGGCCAAAGTTGGACATCTTATCATGTGCTTGTTGGCCATTTGCATATCTCCTCTGGAGAACTGTTTATTCATATCTTCCGTCCATTTTTTTAATTGAGTTGTCAGTATGTTGGGTTGTATGAGTTCTTTATATATTCTGGTAGTAGTAGACTCCTCACAGATACATGATTTGCAAATATTTTCTCCCATTCAAGAAAGTCTTCTTTCTTGATGTCCTTTGAAACACAAAAGTTTTTAATTTTGAAAAAGTCCAGTTTACCTAAAGAATATGTTTTCTGAACTTGTTCTTAAGTCTTAGCTTAAATGTTACTTCAAGGAGACGTTCCCTGACTCACAGAATAGGTTCAACCCTCCGGCAGTGCAACTGCACAGAACCCTATACCCCCATCTCTTCTGAATAGCTCATTATGCTTATGATTACTTAGAAGTACAGACTATAAGCTCCAGAAGGTCAAAGACCTTCTCTTGTTCACCAAGCCCTTGCATAATGCCTGGCACAAAGCAGATGCTCAAGAAATATCTGTTGGATTTAATTGCACGGAATATGAGATGTGAAGGGACAAAAAAATTTAGCCATAAATAACGCTTATATAACAATCTTCAGAAACTTTCTATGTATGTTTTTAGATGTCAAAGAGTAAAAGTTTCATAAAATCTGTCAAAAAGAGAAGTTCCTTTAAACTTATAAAATCAAAAGGGCCTTTGCCAAAAAGAAAAACTGACCTAAAAAATCTGAAGAACCCAAAAGTATCCAGTCATGTCTCAGACCAGTGCTTCTCAACCTTAACTACACAAAAGTCAACTGGGAAACTTTAAAAATACTATAACTGGGTCAGGGGTAGAGCCCAAATGACAGGTAGCATTTAAAATCTCTCCAGGTGACTGCAATGTTCTATTAGGATTAAGAAACACAGTCTAAGGCAAAGAGCTCAAGAAAACGTATCAAGCAAGTCTCATAACTGTAAAGACCGCTATGATAAACAAAAGGAAATTTAAAACAGATGCAAAGAAAATTTGACATTTATTTAAGTAAATCTGACATTATTTACTACTGAATAGGATTTCAGTAGTAAATGAAAGGCCCTTATAATTGATAAGTAAAACAGAACATAAGGAGAACAGAATAAAAAATCAATTAGTAAATTAGACAATATATTTGAAAACCACAAGGAACCTACAGAAAGAGTTTCACACTACCAAAATAGTATCCTTTATTCAAATTAATTCATAAAGAGTCTATTATATGCCAAACTAGGCAAAGGAAACTAAAACCATTAAGAGGGTATTTTCCACAAATAATGCTGAGAGACAGCTTAAGACAAACAGAAAACAAAATGATTGAATTCCTGTTCCATACTTCACTGAAATTCATTCTACGTAGACTGAAGGCATATGGAATGCAAAGCTGTGGTGCTTTAAGAAGACGGTATAGGAGAATATACTCATAATTTCAGGTTAGAGAAGTTCTTAAGACACAAAAGCAATAATCACTAAAAGAAAAAGGCTTGATATCTTTATCTATCTTGAAATTAAGAATTTTTATTCATCGTGACTCCATTAAGAAAGTAAAATGTAACATATTGGGAGATAATATTTATAACCATATAAATGGTAAGTAAAAGGCATTTACTAATTTTTTTTTAAGAATGGAATTCTGAACATTGTACAGACAGCCCTCTGTATCCATGAGTTCTCCATCTGTGGATTCGACTGACTACAACTCAAAAATATTAAAAAAACAAAGGTTGGCTGCATCTGTACGGAACATGCAGGCTTTTCCCATCATTATTACCTAAACAATAGAGTATAACAACTATTTGCATAGCATTTACACTGTATTAGGTATTATAAGTAATTTAGAAATTAAAGTACACAGGAAGATGTACATAGGTTATATGCAAAGATTACCTTTTTCTTTTTAAATCAAGGACTTGAGCATCCATGGATTTTGGTATGGGTGGGGGAATTCTGGAACCAATCCTACTCAGATACTGAGAAGTAACTACATACAAAAGTTTGCAGAATAATTTAAGTTTCTGAATGATATTATCTTCTTCCAAAGAGGACTTACATTTGCTTCTGGCAAACATAGAGCTTAAGTGTCCTGGCAATTGGTTCTTAACAACTCTTAATTAATCCTATCGGAGATAGAGATTATTTGAAACTGGTCTTCAGTCTGTGAAAGCCAGTCTATTTCCAGCTCACTATTATTGCTAAGGTGTACTCTTTCAGAGTCCCAATCAAAAGCCCTGATTATTTGCTTAAGAACTCCAATTTTTTTTTTTTTTTAGACAGAGTCTCTCTCTGTCGCCCAAGCTGGAACACAGTGGCACAATCTCGGCTTACTGCAACTTCCACCTCCCAGGTTCAAGCAATTCTCCTGCTTCAGCCTCCTGAGTAGCTAAGACATAGACGACCGCCACCACACCCAGCTAGTAGGAATGGGGTTTCACCATGTTGGCCAAGCTGGTCTCAAACTCCTGACCTCAGGTGATTCGCCTGCCTCAGCCTCCCAAAGTGCTGGGATTATAGGCGTGAGCCACCGCACCCAGCCAGGAACTCCAATTTTTATACTCCCCAACCACAGGGTCTGTCAAAAGCTCTACTCAAATTCTATTTGTCAGTCACTGCATTTGGAATTAGAGGATCTCTTTAGGGCAAAGGTAGTCCCAAATGATTTGGGATCATGTAGCTGAGGTTCCCACTTCTCTGAGATCTTGATTTTGCAATTTCTCACTGCCCTGGTAGCTTTCAGTGATTTCAAATAGTTTACACTTTTTGTTTAGCTCTTCTAGTTATTTTTGACAAAGGGTTGGTTCAAAGCAACTTAGCCTATAAACACCTTCACGATTTTTTAAAGAACATGTTTCCTAGTTCCGTTCCACAAAAAGGCTTAGAAGTAGGGACACTCAAGAAGTATGAAGCATTATGTGCACTCAAATTTTGGTTTCTAAATAGCATTCCCACTAAAAGAAACCACTGCATCTGGGAGAAATAGCCAATTTCAGGTATCAGGTTAGGAATATACAAATCACATCACAATATATTCTAGAAAACAAGGAAGTATTCAAGGATTAGTAAAGTTATGCTAAAAGCAGATAGTAACTGGCTTGAAATTGCTCCCACTGACCAAATGTATAAGTTTTTCAGTATCAAACAGAATAATGGTTAGGACTGTAACACAATAAATATATTAAAATCCCTGAATCCAAAATTGTGCTTTTGAGAGGCACAGGTGGAGAGAGAATGCATGTGACACCACTGGATACTATTATATCAATTCTTTATTCTAAATGTTAGTGATTAAATAAAAAGCATTAAGCACTTATCCTGCATTTTCAATAGAAACTATATGTCAAGGTAACCAAATAGCCCCAGCTAACAAGCAACAGATCTTTATAGAAGACTGCTAGCTAAAAATGAAAAATCAGAGAATTAGAAAAATCACCACTCTAAAAACCCTCATAGACTAGTTGATTCAAGAAAGGGATACCTATAAAGGCTAAAGTGTCTAAGCGAAGGGTTAATGAAGAGCTTGACATTCACATGGTGCTTAAGTATCACCCCTCAGGTTAGTTACTAAGAAAAAAAAGAAAAACATAACATCAAGATCTGGTTTGTCACTACCTCAACCGGGTGGCAAAAGTTATTAGCATCATTAATTATGAGACAACCAAACATTACATGCCTCTTGATGTGATACACTATGAATTATACAGATTACCTGTGAGGCATTCTTGCTAAAACTGTTTAACCTGGATCTTATCAAGTTTAGATCCAAATTTTGTTTCATAGAAAATGCTGGGGGTAGAGAAAAAAGCTAACCACAAAAGGAAGGCGATCATGTCCTTTGCAGGGACATGGAAGGAGTTAGAAGCTGTTATCCTCAGCAAACTAATGTAGGATCAGAAAACCAAACACCGCATGTTCTCACTTATAAGTGGTTGCTGAATGATGAGAACACATGGACACATAGGGGGACAAAAACACACACTGGGGCCTGTGGGGCGGGTTGTGGGGATGGTGGGGCAGGGAGAGCATCAGGAAGAACAGCTAATGGGTGCTGGGCTGAATACCTAGGTGATGGGATGATCTGCGCAGCCACCATGGCACATGTTTACCTATGTAACAAACCTGCACATGTACCCCTGAACTTAAAAGTTAGAAAAAAAAAAAAGCTAACCACAAGACACAGACAAATCCAGAACAAGGCACATTTTACAAACCAAATTGCCTACTTTACAAACTAGTCTTTATTCTTACAGTGCTAAGTAAAAGACAGCGGATTTTTAAATAAAATCAAGTAACAACCAAACACAAAGCACACTGAATCCTAAATTTTAAAAAGTTATAAAAGACATACTGGGAACACTTGGGAAAATGTAAATATGGACTAGATTTTCAATGATACTAAGGTATTTTTGTCATATAGAATTCCCACATATCCTAGAGATGGAATATGAAATGTTGCAAAATGTGTTATATTACAATCTACTTCAAAATGACTCAGCTTAAAAATATGTATCAAATAATAGCAAAGTGCTATAAACATTTAACATAGGGGTTTTCATTGTACTATTTGCTGTGGTGTGAATGTTTGTGCATGTCCCCAAATTTGTATGTCAAAATCCTAATCCTCAAGGTGATAGTATTAGGAGGCAGGGCCTTTTGAGAGGTGGTTAGGTCCCTCAGGAATGGATTGCTCCCTTATAAAATAGGCCCAAAGGAGCTCTTTTGCCCCTTCAACCATGTGAAGACACAGCATGAAGTCGCCATCTATGAACCAAAAAGCAGTGCCCTCACCAGACACTATATCTGTCAGTGCCTTAATCACAGACTTCCTGGCCTCCATAACTGTGGAAAATAAATTTCTGTTGTTTATAAATCACCCAGCTTGTAGTATTTTGTGTTAGCAGCCCAAATGTACTAACCCCTGCTATTACCTCTACTTTTCTAAAAGTTTAAAAATTTTCATCATAAAATTTTAAAATAAAGTACTTGGCATTTCATAGATGTTCTATTTTAAGAAGAAATTAAACTTGACAAAGTCTTTATGATAATATATGCAATAGTGAAACGACAAGTCACATAATTGGAGAAGATAAAGATGTTCAACCTCACTGGTAATCAGGAAAAAGCCAGATATTTATTTCATTCCTCTAAGACTGGCAAAAGTTAAAAATTCAGTTAACAAGTGCTAAAGAAGATGTAAAGACAAGCAACTTTCATATGTTACTGGCGAACGGTTCGTATAAATCAGTGCAACCCCTTTAGAGATCAATTTGGCTGTATTTTTGTACAAAGAAGTCATATCCTAAGATTCAATAATTTCACTTATATATAGCTTAAAGAAACTTTCTCACAAATACACAAGCATACATGTATTAGAATGTTCATTGTGTTGTATTACACAAGGAAACTATATCTATTTTATATATATATATTTGGAGGTGGAGTCTCGCTCTGTTGCCTAGGCTAAAGTGCAGTGGGGTGATCTTGGCTCACTGCAACCTCCGCCTCCTGGGCTCAAGTGATTCTCCTGCCTCAGCCTCCCAAGTAGCTGGGATTACACGTGCCTGCCACCACACCCAGCTAATTTTTTGTATTTTTTTAGTAGAGATAGGGTTTCACCATGTTGGCCAGGTTGGTCTCGAACTCCTGGCCTGAAGTGATCTGCCCTCCCTGGTCTCCCAAGCTGCTGGGATTACAGGCATGAGCCACCACACCTGGCCTTAAAACAAGTATATTGTCATAAATTTACACAATCAAATTCCAGAGTTAAAATACGTGAAAAACATCTACATATATTGGTATGAATAAACTTTACTTTCAAAATATACAAAAAATACTGAGCAGAAAGGAATCATACCAAATTTAGGCCAGCGACTATCACTCTGTGTGCTGATGTAAGGAAATGGGATAAAGAGTAAGCATGTATATAAGTGTATTGTTTCCTGAGGCTGCCATAACAAAGTACTTAAAACATAAATGAGAATCACTGGAACCCTGGAAGCGGAGGTTGCAGTGAGCCGAGATCATGCCACTGCACTCCAGCCTGGGAGACAGAGTGAGACTCCATCTCAAAAAAAAAAAAGAAAGGCAAATAGTGAAAAGTACATTTCTCTCCTATTATTGACCCTCTGCTACCTAGCTCCTCTCCCTGGAGGCAATCTAGAATTTTGTACATCTTTCAGACAATCTAAAATATACATAAAACTAGAAATCGGCCAAAAGCAACAAATACAAGTGACATTAGATCAAAATCTGCCTTTTCCCGTCACTGTCAGCTGAGTATCCATCAGCTCAATCATGCTGTATTCCAAATATTCAAGTGTTCTCTCTCAGCATCCCTACTTCTGTCCATCAAACAAGTACCTGATGGGTACTTTCCTCTTCCTAAGGAAGTTCAACATTATACCAACCCAGTGGATGACAGAGAATAAACAGAAACATAATCCTTGCTCTAAAGAAGTTTACAAGTTTGCTAAGGACACAAAGCAGAAGACAAAAATATTCTTCCAGGATTGCCCTTTGTCTATCTCCTCTGATCTCTTAAAATCTGTCCAAAACTGAGTCTGGCTCCTTCTCCTCTACTATCACCATTCCCATCAAACCTGCTCCTTTCCTGAATTCTCTCCATTTCAGTTCACAGCACTGCCATTCAGGAGGATGAACAGGTTTGACTGCGGTAGGGTTAAACAGAAACCTAAGAATCATCTTTGCAGTCCTCCCACATGCAGTAGTTCAGCAAATTCTGACTATCTATGCTAAATACTTCTAAAGCTCATCCTATCCTCTCCATTCCTATTGCCATTCTAAGGCTCTCATCATCTATCACTTGGGCCACTAACTGGCCTCCCTACCTAAATTTCTTCCCTCTAGTTCATGCCCTAAACCACTTTAACGAATGCTCCCCCATCTTTTTTTAGGCATGACACACAGACCTTTGTTAACCTGCCCTCTACCTACCTCTCCAATGTTACATCTTACACTACCATCACTCCTCCCACATTCCACTCAGAATAGTATTTCATCCTCCAGCCATTCTGAATTTTTTCCCTAGTTCCTCTAACATATGTTCCACACTTCTAAACCTTGCATACTCAGTTCACTTTGCTAGGGATGCCTCCCCTTTTCTGATCCTATATCTACCTGTCCTTCTGATGAATGCCACTTGTGACAAGACTCAGAGACCCTTCTGACCAGCTTCCCTTCCCTATTCTGAATAATCACTTCCTTTGTTATAGCATCAAAGACTCTGTACTAACTTACATTATTGCTCCTATCTCCCTACATTGTTTATTTACATAAACTATATTCTTTGACGTTATCTAGTGTCTTATTTTTGTAAACCTTATTTCAATCCAATGCACACCAAAAATCTCTCGATAAATATGTTGCATGAACTAAGCGAATGAAGCTTTATCTTTTTCTCCACCTCCCCGTATCATTTTCTTCCTTTTTCTGATAGAATCCCATGACCATGAGTCATGACCCAGTCTAAGAACATAAGTTAGTCATATGATTTAAGAAATCTGATGCCACAGAAGGGGGCACTCTAGCCCAAGGCTAAATCAGTGAAATCCCTAAGTAGGACACAACAGTTTTCCAGCAGAACCTCAAGTCTAAGAGAAGAATCTCTTTCCAGCAGAATTCCATGTCCTCCTGATTCCCACCCTAAGACTGTCACAGGTTTCTAAATGGATTTTAAGGCATCCTCATTCTCAGCAGGCCGAGTCTAGTCTTGACTTTCATCCTTTAAAACAGAATAGGTTTCACCACTAAGATGTCTCCACCAGTGTCTCAGATGTGCAGGGGCAAAAACTTTAGTCTGTAGAGCCTCCTAATATAGCTAATGTTTCCCTAGAGAGTTCCTGGAAACATTGCTCATCTTGGGAATACCTGACCTTAAACCCTACTTAACCTTATTCTGATACTCATCATTTAACAAATATTTACTTAGCACCCCTGTAAGCTGCATATCACATCAGAGCTCTGGAGATGCCACCCATGATGTATCCTACTTGCCCAATTTGACCTGTCACCATGGCCTAAATGGTCCTATGTGTGACAACCCTGATGGTGTGATATGACTACACCTGGCCTCTACTTACCCTTTGCCAGGACCCACACCCACATGCCTGCACCTTTCAGTCCCAAACGGAAGGAGCTGTCTTGTAAGTTTATCCTAACTCAAAAATTGTCCAGCTGAGACTATCGCATTTAGTCAATTCCCTCTCTAACACTTCTTCCGTTTCTGCCAACATTTTTTAAAAATTTCCTTCACTTAGCTTAAGTATTTTTTTCTCCTTTAAAAAAAAAAAAAAAAAAAAGCCAAACTAACATGACTTGGCTTCTTATTCATACACAGCTCTCAATACTTTATCAGTGCATTAGCAGCTCTACAGAGGAAAAAGCATTTCCCATCTGTGATGGTTAATTTTAGGTATCTCCTCAACTGGGCTGAGGCATATCCAGATAGCTGGTAAAGCGCTATTTCTGAGTACGTCTATGAGGGTGTTTCTGGAAGGGACTGGCATTTCAGTCAGTGAACTAAGGAAGCTCTGCCCTCACCCAATTTGAGTGGGCACCATCCAATCGGTTGAGGGTCTAGATATAACAAAAAGGCAGAAGAAAGGCAAATTTTTGCCCTCTACTGAAGCTGGGATACCCTTCTCCTGATCTTGGACATTAGAACTGTAGGTTCTTTACTCTCAGGCCTCTGGGACTTCCATCAGTGCTCCCCCACTCACTAGGTTCTCTGGCCTTCAACCCCAGACTGGACTATACCACTGGCTTCTCTGGTTCTCCAACTTACAGACAGCATATCACAGGACTTCTCAGCCTTCATAATCTCCAGTCAATTTCCATATTAAATTCCCTCTCAACTACTTATCTATCTCTCCATCCTGTTGGTTCTACTTCTTTGGAGTACCCTGACTAAGACACCATCTCTGCTTTATTGGCACTTTCTTGAATTATAGACTCACGCTAAGTAACCAGGGCTGGTGAAAAAATACTTTCTTTGGTCACAAGTCATAGGTGTGAGAGAAAGCCTAGAATTTGGTAGAAGCTGACCCTAAAGTAGATGGATACTCTTCTAACAAACTAAAACATATAATCAGAACTGAAGGCGTACCTTGAAGAACTGAGTTGGAGCTTGAAGAAAAACTTGGGCAGGGTATCTCCAGCACCAGATAAAGTGGATCATCTAATACTAAAAATCCTGTTAAATACTCAAGAACCCTTTCATACCCATGTAGGAAGAGGATGGAACACATGATAGTGAAAGATCAAACTGTTTCTGATCATCTCAGCCTGGAGATAATCACACCAACCACTAAACTCCTATACCTGTGTATATGGTACTTGTATTAGTCCATTCTTGCATTGTTATAAAGAAATACCTGAGATTGGGTAATTTATAAAAAGAAAAGAGGTTTAACTAGCTCACAGTTCTGCAGGCTCTACAGGAAGCATAGCAGCTTTTGCTTTTGGGGAGGCCTCAAAAAGCTTCCAATCATGGGGGAAGGCAAAGGGCAAAGGAATAGGCATCTTACATGGCAGGAGCAAGAGAGACTGAGGGGGAAGGTGCTACACACTTTTAAACAACCAGATCTCATAAGAACTATCTCAAGGACAGTACCAAGGGTGCTAGTGCTAACCGCTCATAAGAAATCCACCTCCATGATCCAGTCACCACATACTAGGTCCCTCCTCCAACACTGGGGATTACAATTTGACGTGAGATTTGGTGGGGACACAGATCCAAACCATATCAGTGCCCAATCCAAACTTGTTCTTGAAATATTTATCTTACTTGCTAGAAGTTATTTGGCTTCTTATTTCACCTTTATAATTCCTCTTTGAGAGGCAGCATAAATGGCATGGTATTGTAAGTAAAGGCCTTAGAATACATAACCTCTGGTGCTGTAATTCACAAATTGTATGACCATGGGCAAATTACCTAAACACTGTATGCCTCAGTTGCCACCTGTAAAGTGGAGATAATAATAGTACCTACCTCATAATGTTGCAGAGTGCTTAACACAATGCCTGGTTCAATATGTTAGCTAAAGGTGGTAGTTAGGGCTAATCTTAATTCACTCTACAGCCTTGCTACTCAAGTGCAGACCAGCAGCATCAACATCATCAACCGGGAGCTTATAAGAAATCTCAGGCCCTATCCAAGACCTACTGAATCAGATTTTGAATTGACAAGATCCTTAATTATTAGTGTGCACATTAATGCTTGAGAAGCACTGCTCTACAATACCCAGACTTGTCCATAATGGGAAAAAAAAATCAAACTAATTTTTGTTATTTAATAAACGATCTTACTTGTTCAGCTCTGGCAAGCATAGTTTTAAAAACCAATCTCATACATCAACCTGCTATTTTCCAATGTCAATCAGCTTTCTCAGGTAGACTACCCTACTGAAAGAGTGTACTAACTTCATGTTCTTAGCAATTATATTTATCATTTAAAAACAATCTGTTATACAAGTAGTACATATACTAGAGACTACTTTAAACAGTAAAGCAACCATTTCCCCAGGATCTTTTTTGTTTCTCCATAATCTTACCTCAATTTACAAATGGCAATGTCAAGGCCAAACACTGAAGGCAATAATCTCTCCCTACCACACTTCTACAGTAACAAGCATCTTAAAATATGCAGATGTCACAAAAGCTGCATCTATATAATGTGCATCTATATAATGTTCTATAGTTTACAAAGTGATGTTACACTGTTAGCTCATTTAAGTGCCAATTTTTATTTTACCAAGAAGCAAAACTGAGTATGTTTCCCGATAGATACAGTGAAGTTCTTCCTCAAAAAGGAAGCCCATTAAGTCAAATAAGGCATATTCTGCCTCCTTGTTCTTTAATTTCTAAAGGCCTAACCCACTTGTCTCCTGACCTGCCTGGGTACATCCAGACATGCCCAGCTTATAGCATATACTCCTTCACTTATTTGGACATGTTATTGCTTTCCCAGCCTTTTTGCAAGCACTTCCTCCCTTCCTTTGTTCTCCACTGCCTTTATTTAAGAAAGTTTTAAGCTTTTAGCCAATTGGGTTTAGCTTAGACTATGCGGTGCAGCTCCAGCCAAAGGAAGGACAAAAATGTTCCTCTCATTTGTTCCAGGTGCTCTCACAGCAATCAGGCTTGAGGGTAACACCATTCCACAGAAGTAAAATTGCCTTGCTGAGAATTTCTTTGTTGGAGTGACTGTTTTCTTTGCAGCACCAAACTTTTACTTCCAACATTTCCTGACGAAAATGAGTGTCTACTGTTCTAGGGCCCTTGATTAACAACAACAACAACAAAAAATTTACATTAATGCCACATTATGCCAGGAATTGTAAGATGCCTAAGATTGGTTTTTAAAATGTGCCTGCTAGAGCTGAACAGGTAAGATCATTTATTAAAGGATTTCAGGAGTTGTTTGTTTGTTTTTTTGTTNTTTTTTTTTTTTTTTTTTTTTTTTTTACCATTATGGACAACACTGTAGAGCAATGCTTCTCAAAGCACTAATGTGCACACTAATCATTAGGGACCTTGTCAGAATTCAAAACCTGACTCAGTGGCTGTGGAGTGGGGCCCGAGATGTAACAAGCTCCCAGGTGATGTTGATGCTGCTGTCGGCACCTGAGTAGCAAGGGTGTGCCCTATTTAAAGAATTAGCCCTAAATACCAATACGAAAACTTTACATCCCTGAATCTTCAATTACTCTTGAGGTGATACTACTACTAATCAGGCTTAACAGACGAGAAGACTAAGGCACTGAGAAGTGAACTTTCCCGAGATCACAGAGCTGAGATGTGGGAAACTTAGACTGACTGATTCTGCAGGGAACTTTCAGCTGCTTGCCTGCCAATATTATTTCAATTAATAGGTAACCAGAGTTCGAAGCTGGGTCCAGAGCTATCTTCGGTAACATTCTTCTGCGTCGAGTCCCTGCCCTGCTATAGTATGTGCCTAGGGTTAACACAAGGTTGTATGGCTGGGAAAAGAGGAAACAGAGCCTCTTTCTCAACACAACGGGGATGATGGAGAACTGCCGGCAACCGCCGGGATCTTCCGGCGGGCGCGACCTGGAACGCCGCAAACAACGCTCCGGGTAGCGGCAGGTTCTCAGGGCAGAACGCAGAAGGGCGTGAGGGGCGGGGCCTACGCTGAAAAAAGGTTCCGGGCGGGTCGTACCAACGCGCGCAGGGAAAGGGGTTTCCGAGGCCGGGGCCGTGTCGCTGCCTACACGCTCGGTGGCGAGGTGAAGAAACTCTTCCTCCAGCCTTCGGCTACCTGGTCGAGAGCCGAGGCACCAGGAGCTCTTGCTCCCCACAGCTGACTCCTAAAGACTCTTCCTCCGGCCCCCCGGTCGAGTGGGAGGCCCCGGAAATGGGGGCCGGGCGGTACCGCGCAGGCGGTGGGAAGAAGAGTGTCCGGTCGTTTACCAACTCCACTACGCCCCACACAGAGTCACCCGCTTATCTGACGCAGCCGTAGCCCTTACCAGTTCTTTGGGTGGCTTCTCCTGGGTTTTTCCAAACAGCCCCATGGCGAACTAAACTCGTCTTGCTCCTTCCGGCTTTCCGTTCCCCGCGCCCAGGCAGGTCACGGGCAGCCGCCTGGGCGGGGCCCCGCAGAGAGGAAGGGAGTCCCGACGCCTAGAGTAAGGAGCGGCAGCTCTGCGCATGCGCAGAACTGGGTGCGCGGAGACCAAAAAGGCTGACATCATTGCGCATGTTCTGGGCGTGTCTACGTAGGGGAGACCACGGATTCATCTTTTTCCTTGAGATGTAGGAATGATTGCTCTGAAAGATACGAATTTGCTGACTACAACTGCTTTTCATACTTCACCTAAACCTAGATGTTGCATCAGAAGTCTGCATCTCCACGCACACGTGTATAGTTTACATCACTTTCCCGACAGTTTCATCTTTGTCCAATAGGCACCTCACAGGTGACAAACCAAAAATAACCCCTTTTTCCTCCCGCCAAGCCATTCCTCCCCTCTGCGTGCACCACCATCACCTGGTCACTAAACCCAAGGCGTCGAGTTTAGTTTCCAGGTAATGGGAGGCGTCTATCTCCCGTTACCAAATCCCAGACATTCTAACTTTTCCATATGTCTTAATTTCAACCCTCTCCATCCCCACTGCGGTAGTTTTTGTTCAGGCCATCGCCCTTTCCAGCGTGGGCGATCCCTACCTGGCATTTGCCCTTGTGTGTGCCGTCCTACACGCCACACCGACCGAAACTTAATCACACTCTCAAAGGAATCTGACTAAAGAGAACTAGACACATTTTAGCACGGACAATCCCTGATTAAGCCTATACGGTGAACTGATGGTTACTGTCATTACCTCATCCGATGATGGTGAAGGGACTATTTGTTACCTCAGCCCCATACTCCTGTCTCTGGTGGAATCATAAAATGGTTCGGCAGCTTTGAAAACATTTGACAATTTCTTAAAATGCTAAACAAAGCCAACTTTTTCATTCCTAGCTATTTACCCAAGAGGAAAAAAAGCATATGTTCTTACAAAAACTTGTACACAAATGCTCATAGCAGCTGTATTTGTAATAGCCGTAAACTGGAAACGAACCAAATGTCTATCAACAAGTGAATGGATAAACCAATTGTGATTGATCCATACGGAGGAATAGTACTGAGCAATAAAAAGAGTAAACTACTAATAAATGCAACAGCATGGATGAATCTCAAAATAATTCTGCCAAGTGAAAGAAACCAGAACCGTATGATTCCGTTTGTGTAACATTCTGGAAAATGCAAACCAATCTATAGTGACAGAAAGTACATTGGTGGCTGCTAGCAGACAGGAGTTGGGTCGGAAAGTGGCAAAGAGGGATTACAAAAGACACAAAGTTTAGGGGGATGATAGATAGTATCTTGATTGCGATGGTGGTTTCACAGATGTATACAATGTCAGAAGTTACCCAGTTGGACACTAAGTATGTGTAATTTATTTTATGTCTGTTATACTTCAATAAAGCTCTCTTTTAAAATAGCACTACATGAAAAAAGAAAAATAGCACTACATGTTCATTGTGAAAAGTTAAATCCCCATTCTCACTTCCTCAAGGGAAAAGTTCTCAAAGGTTTCACACCAACTATTAAATATAAATAGTGTGAATCTCCTGAAACCTTTTCCTTTGGAAAATATACTTTTATTTTATTTATGTATTTGTTTTTGAGACAGGGTCTCACTTTGTCACCCAGGCTGAAGTGCAGTGGCAGGATCCTGGCTCACTGCAGCCTCCACCTCCCAGGCTCAAGCAATTCTCCCACCTCAGTCTCCTGAGTAGCTGGGTGCCAGCCACCACGCCCAGCTAATTTTTTAATTTTTTTGTAGAGTGAATTTCTGTGACTTGCTTCTTCATAACCCTTGTCCATTTTCCATTTAATTACCTCCCTCCCTCTCTTTCTTATTTCCTTCCTTCCTTCCATTTTAAAGGTAAAGGAGTTCTTTGAAAATGTGGAATGTTCTTAAGTCTCTTTCACCACACCCTTCTTCCTTTTCTTGAGAATAAACATAAGTCAGCAATTTTTTTCAAGTAGGAGAATAGTGGACTGCCAATTAGTCAACAGTATTTCTCAAATGCCTACTATATGTCAGACATTCTGTGGGTTTCAGGAAAATGGCAGTGAGAAGAAAAGAATCTCCTACAATCTGATGAGAAGGACAATAGTATTAAACAATGGTTATAAACAAAATTGTATTACTACAAATGTGCAAACTTCTGACTATAAGAAGAACATGGTGATCAGTGACTCTTACCTGAGCAGGTGACAAATAAGCTGAGACCTGAAGAATGAGCTAGCAGAGAGAGGAAGAGTGTCCAGAGTAAAAGAAACAGCATGTGCCAAAGAGCCTTCCCAGTTTCTGGGTGGAGGTTTTAGGCCGCAGCCATTTCAGATCCTAAAGCTGCAGTTGTTCTAAAGCTGGCCATCAATGGCAGAGAGGCCTGGCAGGGTGTGGATGAAGGTTTGATTTGACACATGGCCTCTCAATGCCATACAGAGCTCATAGGTACTGACAGAGCCCTGCCAACACTTCAGTGCAGTTCCTCTGCGCTGTGCATCTTCCTTCTGCATATTTTCTAGGCTCTATCCTTAGAGTAACATGTACTCTCTATTTGTGTCCTGATATTGCCTTTGCATTGGACAAAGCATTCCCTAGTTGTGGTTGGGGCTGAAGTCTGTCCTTCCTACATGGACCTCAGGAAGCAAGCCACAGATCCTCCCACCTGCTAAGACTCACACATCTGAGGGGGTGGGAAGAACTAAGTGAGCAGGCATTCTAGCTCTTTGCTCATGCCAAACGCAGCAAGTGTTTAACAGGATCACACTCCCCTGCCATATGTTCACATAGACGTTTATTCACACACATTTTCAAAGGCTTCATGTGCATTCTCCTCCTGATCTCTGAAAAATATAAATAGATGTGTATCCTTGAGAGGTACTTCAATGCCTATGCTTTAAATCCTTCCCTGAATTTGAAACAAAAAAAATAGAAAGGACTGTTTTTCCTCCGCTTTCCCATTTTCCTTGCTCATTTTACTAAGATGTCCAATCTTAGGGAGCTTTCTGGCTCACAACTGTTCCCCATTTGCCAGGTAGATTGTTATGTGAAATGCTTTGGACAAGAAAATCATAACCCAATTCCTGGCAAGAATTTTGGCTGAATAAAGCCAAGATACACCTTGTTTTATACAACAGATGGACCCTGGAAATGTTAGATATAAATCAGTGTTTGGAAATTGAACTCCCTCCCATGACTTATATAATAACTTTGGAGTGGATTTATCTTTGTTTCTGACTAAACTTCAGGACTGAGGGACTCCCAACCAACAATTTATGACTTGAGATAAGGCAAAGACAGACCTTGAATCATCTCCTGTCCATTTCCAACTTTCCTCCACCAACTTTACAATAATCCTTGTGTTGATTTCCTAGGACTGCCATAACAAAATGCCACAAACTGGGTGACTTGAAACAATAGACATGTGTTCTTTCAAAGTTCTGGAGACTAGAAGTCCAAAATCAAGGTGTCAGCAGGGCCATGCTCTCTCTGGCACTCTGAGTAGAAGTCTTCCTTGCCTCTTCCTACCTTCTGGTGATGGCTGTCAATCATCAGCATTCTTTGGCTTGCCACTGCATCACTCCAATCTGCCATGAACACATAACCTATGTTCTCACCATATGTCTCACTCCAGTCATATTGGATCAAGGGCCAATCCTAAATTCAGTACAATCTTATCTCAACTTACTGTTTACATCTGCAGTTATTATACCTTATTTTCAAATAAAGGTCACATTATGAGGTAGTAGAGGTTAGGACTTCAACATAATCTTAACAGGTCACAATTCAACCTATTAACAACCCTCACAGCCACACATGGGTGCCTCACTTTAAAGAAAAGGGAAGGTGATAAAGAGTGAGGGGAGAATGGTTAGTTGAATCCTTCTGAGATAAACAGACCTCTATCCTTGATGATTGGGAAGGGAAAGTAGATCTCTCAGGCTTGATCCTAGCTTGGAAGTTGCACCTTCCCCCGGGAATCATAAAAACCACTGTGGTCGTCTCACATTGTCCTGTCGAGCACCATTTCTACCACTAAAGCTCGTCTCATGGAGGATTCACACACCTTATTTTCCCTACAGCAGAGAAAAAGCCTGGACTTTAATTTTAAAATTCAACTGGAATATTTAAACAATACTAAAGTCTCCAAAAACAGCATCAGAATTAGAAGAGTGGGCTGGGCACAGTGGCTCATGCCTGTAATTCTAGCAGTTTGGGAGGCCGAGGCTGGCAAATCACAAGGTCAGGAGATCAAGACCCTCCTGGTTAACATGGTGAAATCCCATCTATACTAAAAATACAAAAAATTAGCTGGGCATGGTGACACATGCCTGTAGTCCCAGCTACTCGGGAGGCTGAGGCAGGAGGATCTCTTGAACTCAGGAGGCGGAGGTTGCAGTGAGCCGAGATTGCACCACTGCACTCCAGCCTGGGTGACAGAGCAAGACTCTGTCTCAAAAAA
>NW_016107414.1:5316288-5319414 GCF_001604975.1 Cebus imitator
GCCTTGGCCTCCAAAGTGCTTGGATTACAGGCGTGAGCCACCACGCCTGGCTAGAATTA
Organism: Cebus imitator; assembly: GCF_001604975.1. Lineage (NCBI taxonomy): Eukaryota > Metazoa > Chordata > Mammalia > Primates > Cebidae > Cebus > Cebus imitator. The sequence goes on from NW_016107414.1 coordinate 5,316,348, forward strand.
TTTTATGTGCATGAAATTATCTCTTTTTAAAAAGTAAGAGAAACAAGGAATGTCTGCCAGTAATAGGAACCCAGAATCTTGCTTGCATCGTTTTTTGATGTGATAAAGCCTATAGTCAGTAAAATACACAGATCTTAAGTGTACAACATGATTAATTTTTACATATGTGTGTAAAAGCACTATGTAGATAAATATTTAAAACATTTTCTAAATCTAAACTGGCTCCTTCATGCCCATTCTCAGGCAGTACCCTCAAAAGATAACCATTATTCTGATTTCTACCTCCATAAATTAGTGTTGTCTGTTCTTGAATGTCATGATAAAGAAATAAAATAGTATGCTTGGTTTTAATGTTTGGGCAGGGGAACAAGAGGCCAGGCTTTGGGCTGGGCAAAATGATGAGGCAAAATTTAGATGCCCTAAAGCTAGGAGCTTTAAAGACCTCATTCTCAGTGAAAAGACAGGCCAAGGAAAAATGAAACATCTATCTGCCAACAAAGGGAGTCAACCAGAAAATGTTTGTTTTAGACTGTAGCTCTGATGAAAAAATAAAAATAGAGGTTTCCTTGAGAAACCACAATCATAAGGCTGCCCTCCTATAAGTCTAAATTTATTCTACTTTCATAGTATTGAAAATCCCAAGCCTAGATATAAATTTAAACTGTTTCTAGGTTGATAACATTGTGGGGATCTGGCAGAAGCAGTACAGACTTTTTTTGAATGAGCATACCCCAAATCCAGACACTAGTATTCCTACAAATTATGACCAACAAAAATTACCAAATATATAAGGAAACCAACATTAATGGCCAGGAGTAAATTTTAAAAGCATCACATTTATGTTCCAAAGTACTTCAGATATTAGAATTCTCAACTGTAGAATGTAAAATATTATGCTTAAAATGTTCACAGAAATAAAAGAGAGACTTGAAAGAAACAAGAGAGCATTAAAAATGACCAAGTAAAATAAAATAAAACAAAAAGAAAAAATAAAAATAGGTATAATTAAAAATAAAAGAATTTCTAGACGTGAAAAATATAGTAATTGAAATAAGAAACTTAGTCACTTAATAAACCTCAAGGAATAAAGTAGGCAACAGATTACACATAAGTCAAGAAAGAATAAGTAAATCAGAAGATAGAACTGAATTATTCAAAATAATGATAATGCCTCAAGACATGAAGACATGAATATATAAGAAAGAAGATGAGATACAAATGTTAGAATATGGGTATCAATTATATGGTTTTTTTTAAGTTACTTTTTTTATTTTTTTATTTTTTTTAATTAATTTTATTGCATTTTAGGTTTTGGGGTACATGTGAAGAACATGCAAGATTGTTGCATAGGTCCACACGTGGCAGTGAGATTTGCTGCCTTCCTCCTCATCAATTATATGTTTAATTGAAGTTCCAAAAAGATTGAAATGAGAAACTGGAAGAGACAAGATTTTGAAAAGATAATGGCTAAGAATTTCCCCAAATTTATAAGATCTTGAAGATTCAGGAAGCAATCATACATTACTTAATGACGGGGATATGTTCTGAGAAATGCATTGTTAGGTGATTTCATCATTGTGCAAACATCATAGAGTGTACTTACACAAACCTAGATGGTATAGCCTACTAGATACCTAGGCTATATGATATAACCTATTGCTACTAAGCTAAAAACATATATGACATGTTACTGCTGAATACTGTAGGCAATCGAAACACAATGGTAGGTATTTGTGTATCTAAACATAGAAAAGGTACAGGAAAATCTATATGATATTATAATCTTATGGGACCACTGTTGCCTGAAAGGTTGTCCTACAGTGCATAACTGTACATAAGTCCTGGGCAGATTAAATACAAACAGCTACACGTTACAGTGGCAGTGCAGAACATCAAAGACACTGAAATTTTAAAAGCAAAGAGATAAAAGATGGATACATAAAAGAAGACAACACACACTGTCAAAATTCTACTCAATAGCAGCAATGAAAGCTAAAAGAAAGTGAAAGAACATCTTCAAATTACTGAGGGGGAAAAATCCCCAAAGATCTAAAAATCAAAACAATTGAACTCACGGAGATAAAGAGCAGAAGGATGGTGACCAGAGGCTGGGAAAAGTAGTAGGGGGCTTAGGGGAGGTGGGGATGGTTAATAGGTACAAAAAATATTAGAAAGAATGAATAAGACCTAGTATTTGATAGCACAACAGGGTGACTACAGTCAATAGTAATTTAATTGTACATTTGAAAACAACTAAGAAAGTATAATTGGATTGTTTGTAACACAAAGGATAAACGCTTGAGAGAATGGATACCCTTTTCTAGGAGGTGATTATCATACATTGCATGTGCCCCATAACTATATATACCTACTATGTACCCACAATAATTAAAAATCAAAAGTTTTTTAAATCCCCAAAATAATAACTTATACTCATGGCCTGCTAAATTATCACCACATGTGAAAGTAAAATAAAGACATATTTAATGGGGATAAAAACCTAACAACAGACACAAAAACCCCACAAACCAACAGATCAACACTAAACAAAATTCTTAAGAACACACATGAGAAATAATAACCATGATCTCAGAAGAAAGGCGTTACATATAAGAGAAAATCATGACCATTTAGTTAACTTGTGGTTAATCTTTAAAAAGTTGATTATATAAAAAATATCTAATTTGGCAAGTTCAAAGGGATAAAAGTAAAACATTTTACAACTATCATATGAAGAAATAGATGAGAAATCAATGAAGTTAAAATGATTCTGGACTCTTTTTTAGAGGAGGTAAAGACATTGACTAATTTAGATTTTAAGTAAGTTTGTTAGAATTTTAAGGATAGCTGCTAAAATAAAAGCAGTACTTTCAAATGGTAGAGAAAAAATGGAATTAAGAATATTACTCGAAATAAAATAGGAAGGAGGATACAGAAAAGTGGAAAACAAAAGACAATTTCAGAATTTACGTTAAAGATACATTTGTATTCATAATAAAATGGACTAAATTCTCCAGTAAAAAAGAGATATTTTCAAACTAGATTTTTTTTTTTACATCTAGTTTTA
>NW_016107414.1:5322384-5327332 GCF_001604975.1 Cebus imitator
ATTCCATTGTGTATATATGCAATATTTTCTTTATCCATTCATCTGTTGGTGGACACTTAGGTTGATTACATATCTTGGCTATTGTGAAATGCTGCAATGAACATGAGAGTGCAGATATCTCTCTGATATGCTGATTTCATTTTCTTTGGAGATATATCAAATAATGGATTGCTGGGTCAATAGTAGATCTATTTTATTTTCACCCAGGCTGGAGTGCAGTGGCATGATCTCGGCTCACAGCAATCTCTGCCTCCCAGGTTCAAGCAATTCTCCTGCCTTAGCCTCCCTAGTATAGCTTGGACTATACTAGGGAGTGCACCACCACACATTCAGCTTTTTTTTTTTTTTTTTTTTTTTTTTTTTTTTTTTTTTTTTTTTTTTTTTTTTTTTTTTGGAGCAGAGATAGGGTTTCATCATGTTGGCCAGGATGATCTCAAATTTCTGACCTCAGGTAATTGACCTGCCTTAGCATCCCAAGGTGCTGGGATTATAGGCATGAGCCACTGCACCCAGCCAATAGTAGATCTGTTTTAATTATTGAGTAACCTCTATACTGTTTTCCATATGACTGTACTTTAACAAAGGCATAAACAGCTACAATTTAAAAAATGCTTCAATAAGCAATTAAAAATACGCTTAAAACAAATGAAAAAAATACAAACTCTCAGTAATGAAAGGGAATATATAAAGAAGAGCCAAATGTACATTTTAGAATTGAAAAATACAATAACCAAGATAAAAAGCTTAGTGGAAGGGCTCAACAGTATATTGGAAAAGACAGAAGAGAAAATCAGTGAAGTAGAACATAGAACAATAGAAATTACCTGCCAGGTGTGGTGGCTCATGCCTGTAATCCCAATACTTTGGGAGGCCAGGGTGGGTGGATCACTTGAGGTCAAGAGTTCAAGACTAGCCTGGCCAACGTGGTGAAACCTTGTCTCTACTAAAAATTTTTTAAAAATATAGCTGGGCATGGTGGCAGGTGACTGTAATCTCAGCTACTCAGGAGGTTGAGGCAAGAGAATCACTTGAACCCAGGAGGTGGGGTGGGGTAGGCAGGGGTTGCAGTGAGCCAAGATTACGCTACTGCACTCCAGCTTGGGTGACAGAGTGAGACTTCATCTCAAAAAAAAAAAAAAAAAAAAAAAAAAAAAAAAAAAAAAAAAAAAAAAAAAAAAAAAAAAAAAAAAAAAAGAAAGAAAGAAAAGAAATCACTCAATCTGACCAACAAAAATAAAATGGACTGGAAAAAAAAAAGAAACCAGAACAGAGCCTCAGCAACCTGTGGGACTATAACAAAAGATATAGCATTTATATAATCAGAAAACTGGAAGAAGAAAAGAAAGAGGGAGGGCTAAAAAGTACTTGATGCAGCAAGAGAAAAACAACACCTTACCTCTGCAGAAAAAAAAACAATTCAAGTGACAATGGATTTCTCATCAGAAACCATAAAGGACAGCAGGAAGGGATACAATATTTTTTCAGAACTAGAAGAAAAGGACTGTCACACCAGAATCCTGTATCCAAAGAAAATATTATTCAGGAATGAAAGGTGTGGTGGTTAATTTTGGTGCCAAACTCAACTATGTTAGGGGATACCTGCATAGGTGATAAGGCATTATTTCTGGGTGTATCTGTGAGGATGTTTCTGGAAGAGATTGACATATGAATCAGTGCACTGAGTGGGGAAAATCTGCCCTCAATCTGGGCAAGCACCATCCAATCGATTGGGGGCCTTGATGGAAGAAAAAGGCAGAGGAAAGGTGAAATCACTCTTTCTGTCTCCTGGAGCTGAGACCCCTTTTTCTCCTGTCTTTGGACATAGAACTCCAGGGTCTCCAGCCTTTGGACTTCAGGACCTTCCACCAGTGGCTCCCTGGGTTCTCAGGCCTGTGGCCTTGAGCTGAGCGTTATACCATCAGCTTCCTTTGTTCTGAGGTTTTCAGATTTTTGACTGAGTCATGCCACCAGCTTTCCTTGGTTTCCAGCTTGCAAACGGCCTATCATGGGATTTCTCAGACTCCATAATCACATGAGCCAATTTTCCTATAAATCTCTCATCCATGTATGTATGTATGTATATATGTGTGTGTGTGTATATGTGTATCAGTCGATCAGTTTACTTCCTACTGATTCCATTACTATGGAGAACACTGATGGGAAATCAAGACATTCTCAGATAAAAGTAAACTAAGAGAATTTGTCACCAGAAGACTACCCTAAAAGAATGGGTAGTCTCTAAACAGAAAGTTCTCTAAACAGAAAAGAAATGATAAAAGAAGGAACCCAGTAACCCTAGAAAGGAAGAAAGAACACATCAGGTGAAAATATGGATAAATATTAATACTACAGGGTTTTTTTCTCCTTTCAAATTTTCTAAGATGCATTTGACGGATGAAGCAAAATGTTAACACTGCCTACCTAATGTGGTTCTAAAAGCACATAAAGGAGATAGTTAAGATAATTATATTGTAAATGGAGAAGAAAGGGGGACTTAAGGGAGGTAAGGTTTCTATATGTCATTCAAACTGTAAAATGATGGCACCAGTAGACTGTAATAAATTTTGTATATATAATGTAACACCTACAGCAACTACTGAAAAGCATATACAAAGATATACACACAAAAATATCATAGACATTAACCATCAGGGAAATGCAATCAAAACCACAACGAGATCCACTTCGTACACTAGGATTCTATAATAATTTTTGAAAAGACAGATAATACCAAGTGTTTGCAAGGACCTGGAGAAACTGGAACCTTCATATACTGCTGGCAAGAAGGTAAAATATTGCAGAAATATTGGAAAACAGTGTGGCAGTTCCTCAAAATGTTAAATATAGAGATGCCATATGATCCAGGAATTCCACACTAGGTATATACTGCCAAGAAATTTAAATATATGCTCACACAAAAACTTGTATACAGGTATTCATAGTTGTATTATTTGAAGTAGCCAAAAAGTGTAAGCAACACAAATGTCCACCAACTGATGAATGGATAAATAAAATGTTGTCTATCCATATAATGGAATATTAATCATAAAAAGAAATGAAGTGCTAATTCAAGCTGCAACGTGGATGAAAAGTTGAAAACATTACACTCAGTGAAAGAAACCAGACCCAAGCGATACATAGTATATGACTGCATTTATGTGAAGTAGCTAGAATAGATACCACAGAGAGAGAAAGCAGATTAATGGTTTCCATGGCCTAGGGGGAAGGCAGATGTGTTGTAACTGCAAAGATATGTGGTTTCTTTTGAAGGATGGTGAAAATGTTCTGGAATTAAATAGTGGTAGTGATTGCACAACCTTGTGAATATACTAAAAGTCATTACATTGTATGCTTTAAATGGGTGAATGTACAGTATATGAATTATTTCTCAAAATCTATTATAAAACCCTATAGATATATCAAGATGGAATTCTAAAAAATGTTCAATTAACACACAAGAAGGCAGAGAAAGAAAACAACGAGGACAAATGGGAAACAAAACATAAAAGGCATATTTAGTCCTAACATGTTGATAATTACATTAATTGTAAATGGTCTAAATATAACAATAAAAGAGATTGGCAGAGTGGGTTTAAAAACATGACCCAATTATATATCATATACAATAAACTCACTTCAAATATAATGATATGGAAAGTCTGAAAGTAAGAGGATGAATAAAAACCATACTGAAATACCATGGAAAGCACTGACAATATCAAATGTTGGAAAATGACATGGAGCAACAGGGACTCATACACTGCTGGCTAAAGTGTACATTGGTACAACCAGTTTGGAAAATTCTTTAACATAATCTACTAGACCTATCATATATATATATACACACATATATATTTTTTTTTCCTTGAGATGGAGTGTTGCTGTGTCACCCAGGCTGGAATGCACTGGTGCAATCTCGGCTCACTGCCACCTCTGCCTCCCTGGTTCAAGCAATTCTCCTGCTGCAGCCTTCCCGAGTAGCTGGGATTACAAGTGCACACCACTGCGCCCAGCTGATTTTTTGTATTTTTAGTAGAGACCAGGTTTTACCATGTTGGCCAGGGTGGTCTTAAACTCCTGACCTCATGATCCGCCCACCTCAGCCTCCCAAAGTGCTGGGATTACAGGCATGAGCCATAGTACCTTGCCTAGAGATAAACATATTAAACCTTATGATAGAACAATTCTATTCCTTATATATACTCAACATAAATAAGTGGTTATGTCCACTGAAAGTCATGCACAATAACATTCAATTCAGCTTTATTCAGAATAGCAAAAACTGGAGACAAATGTTCATTGACAACAAAATGAATGCATAAATTGTGGGATATTTATACAATATAATATACAAAAATATTAATTTTTAAAGCAAGAACTATGGATACATGCAACATTATGGCTGAATCTTACAGGGACCACCACACTTTACTTGGATTCAAGCTCTTTGCACTGCAGTAAGCAAATTGCCCAATGCAGACAGCTGGGTAATCATGGAGCTTACCCTGTTAATTTCCTTTCTCTCAGAGATCTCAATCTTGTATTTCCTGCTATTCATTGTCTAAAAACAACTACCTCATGTGTTTTTGTCTGGTTTTCAGTTATTTGTGGCAACCGGACTAGTCCAGTACCAATTACTCCATCACAGCCAGAAGTAGAAATCCTGAGTCACTTTTAAGAGGTAGAACTGCACTTAGGAAACTGGTTGTTGGGGTTGAGAGTGGAATGATGATTAGATGACTGCAGGAGTCTTTACTCAGACTGGCATTATCACACACAACATATAGGTGGAAATGTGACTAGCAGATTTTTGATATGGTGTGATTAAGATGCTGTCATAAGGCCGGGCGCGGTGGCTCAAGCCTGTAATCCCAGCACTTTGGGAGGCCGAGGCGGGTGGATCACGAGGTCAAGAGATCGAGACCATCCTGGTCAACATGGTGAAACC
>NW_016107414.1:5327507-5333048 GCF_001604975.1 Cebus imitator
AAAAAAAAAAAAAAAAAAAGATGCTGTCATAATTCAACAGCCCTTCATGCTAAAAACTCCCAATAAACTAGGTATTGACAGAACATATCTCAAAATAATAACAGCTATTTTTGACAAACCCACAGCCAATATCATACTGAACAGACAAAAACTGGAAGCATTCCCTTTGAAAACCAGCACGAGACAAGGATACCCTCTCTCATTACTCCTATTCAACATAGTATTGGAAGTCCTGGCCAGGGCAATCAGGCAAGAGAAAGAAATAAAGGGTATTAAATTGGTAAAGAGGAGGTCAAACTGTCTCTGTTTGCAGATGACATAACTATATATTTAGAAAACCTCATCATCTCAGCCCAAATTTTCCTAAGCTGATAAGTGACTTCAGCAAAGTCTCAGGATACAAACTCAATGTGTAAAAATCACAAGCATTTCTATACACCAATAACAGACAGACAGCCAATCAAGAATGAACTCCCATTCACAATTGCTACAAAGAGAATAAAATACCTAGGCATACAACTTACAGGGGATGTGAAGGATCTCTTCAAGGAGAGCTACAAACCACTGCTCAAGGAAATAAGAAAGGACACAAACAAATGGAAAAACATTCCATGGTCATGGATAGGAAGAATCAATATCATGAAAATGGTCATACTGTCCAAAGTAATTTATAGATTCAATGTTATCCCCATCAAGCTACCATTAACTTTCTTCACAGAATTGGAAAAACTGCTTTAAGTTTCATATGGAACCAAAAAAGATCCTGCATAGCCAAGACAATCCTAAGCAAAAAGAACAAATCTGAAGGCATCACGCTAGCTGACTTCAAACTGTACAACAAGGCTACAGTAACAGAAACAGCATGGTACTGGTACCAAAACAAATATATAGACCAATGGAACAGAACAGAGGGCTCAGAAATAACATCACACATCTACAACCATCTGGTCTTTGACAAACCTGACAAAAACAAGCAATGTGGAAAGGATTCCCTATTTAATAAATGGTCTTGGGAAACCTAGCTAGCCATATGCAGAAAGCTGAAACTGAATCCCTTTCTTACACCTAATACAAAAATTAACTCAAGTTGGATTAAAGACTTAAATGTAAGACCTAAAACCATAAAAACCTTTTTTAAAAACCCTAGGCAATACCGTTCAGGACATAGGCATGGGCAAAGACTTCATGACCAAAAGCAATGGCAACAAAAGCCAAAATTGACAAATGGGATCTAATTAAACTTCAGAGCTTCTGAGCAGCAAAAGAAACTATCATCAGAGTGAACAGGCAACCTACAGAATTGGAGAAAATTTTTGCAATCTACCCATCTAACAAAGGGCTAATAGCCAGAATCTACAAAGAACTTAAACAGATTTACAAGAAAAAAAACAAACAATCCCATCAAAAAGTGGGAGAAGGATATGAACAGACACATCTCAAAAGAAGACATTTATGCAGCCAACAAACATATGGAAGAAAGCTCATCTATACTGGCCATTAGAGAAATGAAAATCAAAACCACATTGAGATACCATCTCACACCAGTTAGAATGGCGATCATTAAAAAGCCTGGAAACAACAGATGTTGGAGAGGATGGGGAGAAATAGGAATGATTTTACACTATTGGTAGGAGTAGAAATTAGTTCAACCATTGTGGAAGACAGTGTGGCAATTCCTCAAGGATGTAGAACTAGAAATACCATTTGACTCAGCAATACTGTTACTGGGTATATACCCAAAGGATTATAAATCATTCTACAATAAAGACACATGCACACGTATGTTTATTGCAGCACTGTTCACAATAACAAAGAATTGGAGCCAACCAAAATGCCCATTAATGGTAGACTGGATAAAGGAAGTGTGGCAAATATACATCATGGAATACTATGCAGCCATAAAAAAGGATGAGTTTATGTCCTTTGCAGGGACATAGATGAAGCTGGAAGCTATAATTCTTAGCAAACTAACACAAGAACAGAAAAACAAACACCACATGTTCTCACTCATTAGTGGGAGCTGAACAATGAGAACACGTGGACGCAGGGAAGGAAACATCATACACTGGGGCCTGTTGGGGGTAGGGAGCTAAAGGAGGGATAGCATTAGGAGAAATACCTAATGTAGATCATGGGTTGATGGGTGCAGCAAACCACCATGGCACGTGTATACCTATGTAACAAACCTGCACATTCTGCCCATGTACCCCAGAACTTAAAGTATAATAACAATAATAATAATAATAAAAGATGCTGTCATAGTTAAAGGCTAAGCCACTATAACAGATGCCTCAAAATGCAATGACTTAAATTAAATAGAAGTTTATTTCTGTTTTGTGGAATAGTCCAGTAATGTAGATAGTAGGACTGCTCTGCTCTGTGAAGTCCTGCAGAAACATTGGCTGGCTAAGCAACTCTGCCTGCCAGTCATACCTAACTTTCAAGGCTGCATTCATTATTACCATATATAGCAGGTTAGAAGTAGGAAGAATAAGTGATAATGCACATACCCAGTGTTTTAAGTCAAAACCCAAAAGTGGCATGCATTACTTTTGCTTACATTCTATTGGCAAGAATTAGTCACATTGCCCATACCTAGCTACAATGTGGGTTGAGAAATATAGTTGACAACTGGGTATTTGTTCAGCTAAATTTCTAGGATAGTGATCAGAATCAAGGCAAGGTTGTCCTTCTTACACTTCCTTTCAACATTATACTGAAAGTCCCAGCGAATTCAATAAGACAAGAAAAGAAAATAAGAGGTATACTGATTGGGAATGAAGAAATAAAACGGTCTTTGTTCCAACATGACAAGATCTTCTATGTAGAAAAGCCAAAAGAATGGACCAAAAAAAGATACAATAAAAAGCCTCTTGGAACTAATAAGCAATTATAGCAAGGTTGCAGGATACAACGTTCATATATGAAAGTCAATTGCATTCCTATACAAACAGTCCCCAGCTTACAATGTTTCAACTTACAATGGTGCAAAAGTGATCGGCAAACATAAAGTTTCAGATTGTAACCACTGGTGATTCTTTGTCCAAAGACTCTCTGGGCTGCATTTCAGGCTTACAACATTTCCAGCATGGGTCTATTGGTATACAACTCCACTGTAAATCAAGGAGCATCTACATACAGCAATGAACAAGTGGAATTTGAAATTACAAACACAAGAGTATTGACAGCAACCCCTCCTCATGAAACACTTAAATATAAATCTGACAAAGTACAATATCTATATGAGGAAAATTACAAAACTCTGATGGAAAAAAATCAAAGAACTAAGTAAATTGAGAGATATTCTATGTCCCTGGATAGGAAGACTCAATATTGTCAATATGTCAGTTCTTCCCAACTTGATCAACAGTCAATGAAATTTTAGTCAAAATCCCAGCAAGTGATTTTGTGAATATCAACAAATTAATTCTAAAATTTATGTGGGGGACAAAAGACTCAGAATAGCCAACACAATATTGAAAGAGAACAAAGTTGGAGGATTAAGATTTCACAACTTCAAGACTTATTTTTCAGCTACAATAATAATACCACAATTAAAACTCTGTGATAATGTCAAAAGAATAGACAACTAGACCAAGGGAACAGAATACACAGCCCAGAAATAATCCCAGATAAATAAAGCAGTCTATTAGGTATCCACAGGGGATTGGTTCCTGAATCTCCTACAGATAGCAAAATCCACAGATGCTCAACTCTGTGATCTAAAATGGCATAGTATTTGCATATTACCTATGCACATCCCTCTGGGTACTTTAAATAATCTCTAGATTACTTATAATACTCAATACAACATAAATGCTATGTATTAGGTTGGTGCAAAAGTAATTGCAGTTTTTGCCATTACATTGAAGAGTAAAAACCACAATTACTTTTGCACCAACCTAATAAATAGTTGTTATACTGTATTGTTTAGGGAACATGCTCAGTATATTTCTAATATTTTTTTTTTTTTTTGAGACGGAGTTTCACTCTTGTTACCCAGGCTAGAGTGCAATGGCACGATCTCGGCTCACCGCAACCTCCGCCTCCTGGGTTCAGGTAATTCTCCTGCCTCAGCCTCCTGAGTAGCTAGGATTACAGGCACGCACCACTATGCCCAGCTAATTTTTTGTATTTTTAGTAGAGACGGGGTTTCACCATGTTGACCAGGATGGTCTCGATCTCTTGACCTCGTGATCTACCCGCCTCGGCCTCCCAAAGTGCTGGGATTACAGGCTTGAGCCACCGTGCCCGGCCTCTAATATTTTTTGATCCATGCTTAGTTGAATCAATGGATGTGGAACCCATGAATATGAAGGGCTGAATGTATAATCAACTGATCTTTGACAAAGGAGCAAAGGCAACACAATGGAGAAAATATAGTTTTTCAACAAATGGTGCTAGGACAACTGGAAATCCACATTTTAAAAAAGGAATCTAGACACAGACTACACCCTACACAAAAATTAACTCAAAATATCCCTAAGGAGTACATTGAATTAAAAAAAAAATTAACTCAAAATGGATCATTGACCTAAATGTAAAATGCAAAACTATAAACCTACTAGAAGATAACATAGGAGAAAATCTAGATGAACTTGGGTTTGATGATGATATAACTAACACCAAAGGCACAATGCATGAAAAAAATATATAAGTGAATTTCATTAAAAGAAAGAACTTCTGCTTTGTAAAATACAATGTCAAGAGAGTACAAAGACAAGTCTTAGAAAATGGGAGAAAATATTTGCAGTAAACTCATTTGATAAAGGACTATTATCCAAAATACACAAAGAACTCTTTCGACTCAGCCAGAGTTGGTAGCATGAGACTATAATTCCAGGTATTTGGGAGGCTGAGGCAGAAAAGTCTCTTAAGCCCAGGGGTTTGAGACTAGCCTGGGCAACATGGAGAGATACCATCTCGAAAAATGAGAGCTTTTTAAGCTCAACAATAGGAAAGCAAACAACTCGTTGAGAAATAGTTCAAAGATCTTAACTGACACCTCATTAAAGAAGATATACAGATGGCAAATGAGCATATGAAAAGATCCTCCACGTTATAAGTCATCAGGGAAATACAAGTTAAAACAATAATGACATACCACTGCACACCTACTAGAATGACCAAAATCTGGAACACTGACAACAGGAAACACTGGTGAGAACGTGGACCCACAAGAACTCTCATGGGAAGCCAAAATGGAAGCCACTTTGGAAGACAATTTGTTGGTTTTTTACAAAACTAAACATATTCTTAACATAAGACCAGCATTAGTATTTATTTAAAGGAGCTGAAAACAAAAACACATGTATGTTTACAGCTGTTTTATTCATAATTGCCAAAACTTGAAAGCAACCAAGAAGTCTTTCAGTAGGTGAATGGATAAATGGGTGCATTCAGACAATGAACTATTTATTCAGTGCTAAAAAAAAAAAAAAAAATTATCCATGAAGCCATGAAAAGACATGGAAGATGGCCGAGTGCCGTGGTTCACATCTGTAATCCCAGCACTTTGAGAGGCCAAGGCAGGCAGATCAC
>NW_016107414.1:5334128-5356130 GCF_001604975.1 Cebus imitator
CTGGAACAGAACTCTAGGAAAACAATAACTCTGAAGAAGCAGAGGAGGAAGAACATTTCAGGAAGGAAATTATGAAGTAAAGATCAGAGAAGTAGGTGAAAATCAGATAGAGTAGTACCACAGAAGCTCAAGGGAAAGGAATTTCAAGGAGGAAGTGCTCAACACAGTCGCCATAGGCAGAGAGCTAAGATAAAATAAGTATGAAAATGCATTCACTAGATTTAACTATTAATTCAAATAGATATAATCCAATTAATATAGGAATAAATAAATATCAAATTAAGTATTAAAGGCCTAAAGTTTAAATAATGGAAACAAAAGGGCAGATTAGGACAATGGAAGAAAGTGATTTTTAGTGGGGATATAGCTGAAACAAGGCTGACTATGAGTTGATAATTGTTGAAGTTGGGTAGATGAGAATTAACCATATTAATCTCTCTACTTTTCTATATAATTGAAATTTCCCAAGAAAATAAGGTTTAAAAAACTCTCTTCCTCCTAAAAAAGGAAAGCCACAGACTGGGAGAAAACATTTGCAATAAATATATTTGACAAAGGACTCATATCTAAAACATATAAAGGACTCCTATGATTCAATAAGAAAAAGATAGACAGCAACCCAATAGAAAAACTGGCAAAAGATTTTAACAAGCACTTCCCAAAAGAGGTTTTCAAATGACTAATAAACATATGACAATAGTCTTAGCCTCGTTAGTCACTGGAGAAATGCAAATTTTTTTTCATTTAACTTTTATTTTAGGTTCAGGAGTACATGTGCAGGTTTGTTATATAGGTAAACTCATGTCACAGGGGCTTGTCGTACAGATTATTTCATCACTTAGGTACTAGTGAATACACAATAGCTATTTGTTCTGCTTCTCTCTCTCCTCTCACCCTCCACCTTCACTTAGGCCCCGGTGTCTACTGTTCCCCTCTTTGTGTCCATGAGTTTTCATCATTTAGCTGTCATTTATAAGACAGAACATGTGGCATTTTGTTTTTTGCTCTTGCGTTATTTTACTAAGGATAATGGCCTCCAGCTACATCCATATTTCTGCAAAAGATGTGATCTTGTTTTTCTTTTTGTTGTTGTTGGACGGAGTTTTTTTCTGTATTGCCCAGGCTGGAGTGCAATGGCACGATCTTTTCCTCATTGCTTGGTTTTGTCAGCTTTGTCAAAGATCAGATGGTTGTAGATGTGTGGTGTTATTTCTGAGGCCTCTGTTTTGTTCCATTGGTCTATGTGTCTGTTTTGGTACCAGTACCATGCTGTTTTGGCTCCTGTAGCCCTGTCGTATAGTTTGAAGTCAGGTAATATGATGCCTCCAGACTTTGTTGCTTAGGATTGCCTTGGCTATTTGGGCTCTTTTTTGGTTCCATGTGAATTTTAAAATAATTTTTTTTCTAGTTCTGTAAAGAATATCATTGGTAGTTTGATATGAATAGCATTGAATCTGTATATTGCTTTGGGTAGTATGGCCATTTTTATGATATTTTTCTTTCTATCCATGAGCATAGACCGTTTTTCCATTTGTTTGTGTCAGCTCTGATTTCTTTGAGCAGAGTTTTGTTATTCTTATTGTAGAGATCTTCCACCTTCCTGGTTAGCTGTATTCGTAGGTACTTTTTTCTTTTTGTGGCAATTGTGAATGCAATTGTATTCCTGATTTGGCCCTCAGCTTGGCTCTTATTGGTGTACAGGAATGAGAAATGCAAATTAAAACCCCAAAAGATACCTCTATACAGTAACCAAAAATGCTAATATGAAAAAATATATGTAACTTCAAATGTAGTAAGAATATGAAACACTGGAACTTTCTTATACCACTGAAGAAAATGTAAATTGGTACAACCATTTTAGAAAATGATTCATGTTTACCAATAATGAACATAGGCACACTCAATAACACAACACCCTCAAGAGAAATGTGAATATATATGAACCAAAATTATATACAAGAATATTCATAGAAGTACTGTCTTTTTTGTTTTCTTGTTTTCATTATTTTCATTATTTTTATTTATAGTAGTGCTATTTGCAATTGCCAAAAACTGAAAATAAGCTAGATTGCTCATCACAATAGAATGAATAACTATACATTGTGGTGTGTTCATACAATTCTACACAGTACTGAAGATGAACAAGCTACTACTACATATGAAAGAGATAAACCTCACAATGTAAATAAAAGAAACTATAGGCAAATGTCTACATCCTATATGATGTAAATAGTATAACATTTAAAAAGAGGCAAAACGAATCCATGAATGTAGAAGTTATCACAGGGATTACATTTGAGGAGGAATGTGAAGGTGGAACCTCCGTCTGTTTCCTTATGAATGTGGCAATTGTTCTGTTCCTTTATCTGGGTGATAGGTTACATCAGGGTGTTGACTTTGTGACAAATTAATAATCTTCATATTTGAAACTTCATATCTGAAACTTGTGTACCTTCATGTTTGAAACTGGTATACTTTAAGAAGATATATTGCCCTTCAATAAAAACTTTAACTAAAGGGATAAAATAATATATTTTCCCTAGATGGCTGGAAATGGTTAAACAAAGAAGAGTTGGTAAAGATGCTGCACACTAGTTCCATTTCTTTCCTCTCTCAGCCCTCTCCTTTTTAGCTAATTAATACATGCTATGAGACTTCAAAAGCCCTTTTCACTTCCTACATGTGGTTTGCCCTATAGGAATATTATTTCAGAAAATTCTACTACTGCATTCAGACTGTGGAATAATTCTCAGATAACATGTAGCTAATAGTTAACACACATGTTCCTTGACTAAAAACTCCAAGCTGTTTAAACAAAATCCAGGACTCTGAAGACATACGTTTTTCCAGAATGAGTTAATTAGATACATTCCTGCTTAGGCTAAAGAAATACAACTGAATGAATTATTGCAGGCTTTTCTAATCCTTAGAAATCTTTGAAATTGTAAAAGGTCTTTAATTTCTGCATAGCTCAATCTAGTGCATATTATGCAACAAATTCTCTTTCGCTTTAGCAGTGTTACCCCTCATCCTTTTCATGGTTTGGTAGTACTACTTCTCATCCTTCCCATAGCCACAAAAATACAGCAAAGTCTGTGTAAATCTGCCCTTGTTCAGTAATAGCAGAGGATATGCTTGGCTGAAGCAGAAGAAAGCTGCCTTTCATGCCTCCTTTTCCCTTTTTTGGAGATGTTCAGGGTAGTGGAATGAGTTTGGTGCTGAACTCATGAGGAAGATCTTTAACATCTTACATTCACAGTTTTCTCTCTAAATAAAAATCCTGGTTAAATATGAGCCATTTTGATGAATAATGGAAATATCATATTTCAGAGCAAATAGGTTCTATTAGAACTAGCTTTTTTAAAAAGATAAACTCCTGACTCATCCTGCCTCCCAAAGATGATGACTGGGAGGTGTCCAACAAAGTGTCCAGATCTGGGCTTTCAGCCCTTGCTGTTGCTGCGTTGTCTTTTCTGTGGATCCTGGCAGGTGGAATGTTTGTAGATTTTTGCAAATGTAGCATGCCTTTTGTTAGATGATAAGTGTGCCAATTTGTAACAAGGACATAAAAGAATCTAAATTCATAGAGAAAACTGACTAAATGACCTTCACATTTGCTTCTGACAATCAGATTCTATTATTTTAAACAGAAAAACTGTTAAGAATCACATTGTTTTTTTCCTCACCAAACAAATTTAGGTACTTTTAAAGCAAAGCAATATACATCAAGATTGGTCACCAAGTTCACCACTTTCAAAACGAATAAATAATTTTAACAAGATGGTTTTAAAATTCCAAGATATTGCCATGTTTGGCATTTTGAGAGGTATGTCTTACCTGAGCCTCTGGCAACAAAACTAGGAGTCAGCTTGAGGAATGCTGTTCCAGAAACCTACTGTTTTAGCCACTTGGCTCAGAAATTAAGTAAAAATAAATGGAGAGCACTTAAACAATAAAAACAAAAGCTGCCCTGAAAATATCAAGAAGCTCTAACTTTCCTTTTGCTGTGCTTGAAACCCTACTACTTCGTCTTTCTGAAAGGACCTCACAAACATGGCCCTAGACTCTTTTATCAACAAATGGACGGCATTCTGAAAGCAACTTCCCCAATGAAAAGAGCTCACAGAATTTTAGAACAGTAGTGACACTAAATACACACTGTACGTGAACATCTTTTTTTTAAAAAAAAATACCCCAGGATTCGGAGAGTGCTGCTGCGGGGGGGAGGAGGGACTGTAATACGCGGGGCGGGGGGGGGGGGGGGGCCGCCGCAGCCCCCGAGGGGGCGGAGGACGGGGCTCCCGAGCCACCTTCCCCGCAGACCTTCCTAGCCATCCCAGAGCCAGAACATCATTTTTATATTATATAACTGATGGCATGGTTTAAGGCAAAACTGGTGAGACAGGCCATTAACCATATTTTATTCCTCCCACATTCAAGCGATTCTCCTGCCTTAGCCCCCCAAGTATCTGGGACTACAGGCATTCACGCCACCACACCTGGTTAATTTTTGTATTTCTTAGAAATTGAGTTCCACCATGTTGCCCAGGCTGGTATTGAACTCCTGAGCTCAAGCGATCTGCCTGTCTCAGCCTTCGTTAACCTTTTATAAGGGAATCCAGGAACCAGATTTCTGTCCTTCTCACTCCATTCCCCAAAATGAGTTTTCCTAGAAACAGAAACTTTTCACTTTGCCAAAACAGTTCAAAGTTAACTTTTTTAAATTTTATAAAATGAATCTTCCTGATTTCTTGCACAGATGGTACTGGTAAAATATTTTTCTTGGTGATGCAGAGTCATTGTTGGCAAGATAGTGACATCCTTTCAAGACATTATTTGTTACTGCACTACCTGGCCACAAACTACTGTCTTTTGTTTTGTTTCTTCATACCTTCCATCATTTCCATTAAAAGTTGTAACTATGACCTCTTTGGCCTGCCTCTGGCAGGCCCCTCCCCTACTCCGCAGCTTCTATAGGTGTGACTCCTGAAGACTAAGAAGCCAGGTCAACAAGTTCATTGAAACCTATGCAAAGTAAAATAAATTCCCTCAGGCTCCTCATTCATTAAGTAGATGCTTATGAATTAGAAAACATTTGCATGCCTTTGACATCTCTTTAGAGCATTCATTCTTTAGGTGCTTCTCTATTTTTAAGCTTACTTTTGTTCTTCATTATTAGATAAATATGCTATAAATTTAGTTAAGTATTCTCTAGGTCAACACTAAGAGTGTATTTTAAAAGAGGTTGTAAATAAGAGTATTCAAAAACCATTTAACATCTAATGTAAGGAGTCTATTATCCCATTACGCACATAAACGAAGGGAATTTGACAGTAACAAGTGTCAGGGATACCTTGTTTTACTGTACAGTGCACCACAGATACTGTGGGTTTTTTTCTTTTTGCTCTTGGAGTTTTGCTCTTGTCAGCCAGGCTGGACTGCAATGGGGCAATCTCTGCTCACTGCAACCTCTGCCTACCGGTTTCAAGTGATTCTCTTGCTTCAGTCTCCCGAGTAGCTGGGATTACCACCATGCCCAAGAAATTTTTTTATTTTTAGTAGAGACAGGGTTTAGCCAAGTTGGCCAGGCTGGTTTTGAACTCCTGACCTCAGGTGATCCACCCACCTTGGCTTCTCAGAGTGTTGGGATTACAGGTGTGAGCCACTGCCAGATACTGTGTTTTTTTCACAAATTGAAGGTTTGTTGTGATCTTGTGTCAAGCAATTCTATCAGTGCCATTTTTCCAACAGCATGTGCTCACTTCGTGTCTTCATGTCACATCTTGGTAATTGTAGCAATATATCAAACTTTTTCACTATGATTATATCTGTATGATGATCTGTAATCCATGATCATTGATGTTACTATTGCAACTGTTTTGGGGCATCATGAACTGAACCCATATAATACAGAGAACTTAACTGATAAATACTGTGTGTATTCTAACTGCTCCACTGGCCAGCCATGTCCAATTAGGCAAATTAATGGCTTCTAAGTGTTCAAGTGAAAAGAGTTGCAGGTCTCACATTAAATCAAAAGCTAGAAATAATTAACCTTAGTGAGGAAGCCATGTTGAAAACTGAGAGAGGCCAAATGCTAGGTCTCTTGTGCCAAACAGCCAAGTTGTGAATGCAAAAGAAAGGTTCCTGAAGGAAATTAAAAGTGCTACTCCAGTGAACATATAAGTGATAAGAAAATGAAACAGCCTTATTGCTGATATGAAGAGAGCTGTAGCGGTCTGGATAGAAGATCAAACTAGCCGCAAAATTCCCTTAAGCCAACGCCTAATCCAGTGCAAGACCCCAACTCTTTTCAGTGCTGAAGGCTGAGAGAAGTGAGGAAGCTGCAGAGGAAAAGTTGGAAGGTAGCAGAGGTTGGTTGATTCATGATGTTTAAGGAAAGAGGCCGTCTCCATAACATAAAAGTGCAAGGTGAAGCCGCAAGTGCTGATGTAGAAGCTGCAGCAAGTTATCCTCAAGGTGACCACACTAAACAACAGATTTTCAGTGTAGGCAAAAGAGGTTTCTATTGGAAGAAGATGCCATCTAGAACTTTCACAGCTGGAGAGAAGTCAACACGTAATTTCAAAGCTTCAAAGGACAGGCCAACTCTTTAGTTAGGGGTTAATACAGCTGGTGACTTTAAGTTGAAGCCAATGCCCGTTAACCATCCTCCAAGTCCTAGGACCCTTAAAAATTATGCTACATCTACTCTGCCTGTGCTCTATGAATGGAACAACAGAACCTGGACGACAGCATATCTGTTTACAGCATGGTTCACTGAATATTTTAAGCTCACTGATGAGACTTACTGCTCAGAAAAAAAGATTGAAATATTACTGCTTGTTGACAATGTGCCTGGTCTCCCAAGAGCTCTGATGGCACTCTACAGGGAGATAGTTTTCATGCCTGCTAATGTATAGTAACATCCATTCTTCAGGAGTAATTTTTATTTTTAGTCTTATTATTTAAGAAATACAGTTCATAAGGCTATAGCTGCCATAGATAGTGGTTTCTCTGATGAATCTGGGCAAAGTAAATTGAAAATCTTCTGGAAAGGATTCATAATTATAGATGTCATTAAAAACATTCATGATTCATGGGGAGGAGGTCAAAATATCACCATTAACAGGAGTTTGGAAGAAGTTGATTCCAATCCTATGGAGACTTTGGGAAAGTAACTACAGATGTGTTGGACATGGCAAGAGAACAAGATGTAGAGCCCAAAAATGTGACTGAATTGTGCAATCTCATGTTAAAACTTGAGTGGATGAGGAGTTGCTTCTTATGGATGAGCAAAATGACTTTTTTTTTTTTAAGATAAAATGTACTCTTGGTGAAAATGCTGTGCACATCGTTAAAATGACAAGAAAGGACTTAGAATAGTATACAAACTTAGTTGATGAAGCAGCAGCAGGACTTGAGAGGACTGACTTAATTTTGAAAAAGTTCTGTGGGTAAAATACTGTCAGACAGCATCATCACACGTTACAGAGAGCTCTTTTGTGAAAGCAGAGTCAATGGATAGTGTCGTCTTCATTGTCACAACCACCCCAACTTTCAGCAACGACCACCCTGCTCAGTCAGCAGACATCAACATTGAAGCAAAACCCTCCCCCAGCACATGATTACAACTTGCTGAAGGCTCGGGTGATCATTAACATTTTTTAGCAATAAAATATTTTAAAATTAAGGTATGTACATTTTAAAAGACACAATGCTGGCCAGGTGTGGTGGCTCATGCCTGTAATTTCAGCACTTAGGGAGGCCAAGGCAGGCGGCTCGCCTGAAGTCAGGATTTCAAGACCAGCCTGGCCAACCTGATGAAACTCTCTCTCTACTGAAAATACGAAAAATAGCCGGGCATGGTGGTGGGCACCTGTGATCCCAGTTAATTGGGAGGCTGAGGCAGGAGAATCACTTGAACCTGAGAGGTGGAGGTTGCAGTGAGCCAAGATCACGCCACTGCACTCCAGCCTGGGCAATAGAGTGAGACTCTGACTCAAAAAAAAAAAAAAAATTTTTTTAAATAAATAAGTAAAAGGTAGAGCACACACACTTCTGCTCTAATCACTCCTGACTCACACTTTCCCGGGGCCCTGAAGACATGCAAATTTGAAAGCTTTGTCCTACTCACATCTGTAACAATCTGGATTGTCCTGAGTTCTTGATCATCTCTTAAATGGGAATTCCTTCTACTCTACCTGTTGCACAGAGATTTTATGAAGTAAAGTAACCTAGTATAAATAAAACAATAACATCTTTTGATGAGACTTTACATCATTACAAAAAATGTAATAATTTTACATCATTACATTTAATTACAAAAAATTAAATGAAAAGATTGCCTAAATTGATCATGTTAATAAATTTAATTATTGACAACAAAGAACAAGAATGACTAAAACACAGATGATTCAAAAGCATTTTAACAAATTTCAATTTATTCTTCTCTAAATTTTTAATCAGATCCAGTAGCAAAAGTACCTAACACCTCATCTTTCTCTACCTCATGTCCCTTTGGTAGAATTTTAAGGAATAATAAAATGGCCAAGGAGGAAAATGTGGGAGAGCGAGGAGAAAGATCACATGAATAATCTGCCAGGCTCTCAAATAATCTAAGGAATAGAAGAAAAGAAGTATGTAACTATGGGGAAAAATTAAGTTTTTGGCTTAGAGCAGGCCATAAATATTAATATTTTTGTCACTACTAATGGGCACTAAAAATATAATCTCTTCTGTTAAATCTTTTCCACCTATTCAAAATGGATAGTAAAAAGTTTGGTAAAAACTGGGTGTGGTGGCTCATGCCTGTAATCCCAGCACTCTGGGAAGCTGATGTGGGCGGATCACTTGAGGTCAGGAGTTCAAGACCAACTTGGCCAACATGGTGAAACCCCGTCTCTACTAAAAATACAAAAATTAGCCGGGTACAGTGGTATGTGCCTGTAATCCCAGCTATTCAGGAGGCTGAGACAGGAGAATCACTTGAAACTGGGAGGAAGAGGTTGCAGTGACTCAAGATTGTGCCCCCACACTCCAGCCTGGGTGACAGAGCAAGACTCTGTCTCAAAAATCAATAAATAAATCAATAAATAAAAGTTTGGTAAAGGGGAAAATTAAAATAGATTATCAAAGTTCAAGCCAACAATTATTGACTGAATATCTACTCTGGGTCTAATATGTTAAGAATATAAGAGTAGATTATAGTGTTACTCCTGCCCTCAGGGAGCTTACCATCCTTAAAGAAAGAAAAGACTACACAAGAAATTATTAGAGAAGGCAGTAGAAAAACTCTTGATCAGAAAAAAAATCAACCTACTATTACAGTTAATCATAGAGTTCAGTAACTACAAAGCCCACATACTTGAAATCTGTAGTTCATTACATGTGATAGGCTGTTCTAAGAATTCAAAGTTTTCTTTTAAACACAGCTGAAGTTTAGAGTCTGTCAACCTTAAACATTTCCTTCAGTGCTCCACCTCTAGGAAAATCTGACAAAAGCATTATTACTTGTTGTGCTTAACAATTAATCGATGAGTCAAGGTCACCTGGAGACATGTACCTTTGGCAATTATTTTCCCTCCAATCTTACTGTAGTATTTTAATTGCACATCTAACATTGAAAATGTATTATGTCTATTTTGTGCCCTCACTGTGGATACTTGGATGAATAAAACACAGCTTCTACCATAAAGGAGCTCACTAAAGACACAGAGTTTTAATTCAGTGCAGCTAAGTGTGACAGGTATGTACATGGCATCACTGGGATATGGAGGAAGGGCACACATCGGTTTGCTCCACTGTTGATGATGCTAAGTTTGATCATCAACAATGGAGCAAAATCAACAAAATATAAAATGAATGCATATCAAAAAATATACATTCATTTTATATTTTTGTCTCTTTATAGGCCTGGTGAGGAAGGAGAAGATGGGTAGGAAGGGACCGAATTTCTAGAGAAACTGGGATTTTGCCAGGCAAAGCAGAGAGGAAGGGGTGAGAATGTCATATAGAGGGAATAGCAAAGCACCAAGTTAGGAAAAATGAGAGCATGAGCCTGGGCCACAAGCAGAATACAGTGTCATGATGAGTATAAGAAGTAGGCCAGGAGCAGATGATGAACCTTGAAAGCCAGTGTTAGAGATTGGTTTATTTTCCAAGTTAGTAGTCTCCAATGTATGGCGTGCCCTGGAATACTGGAGAAATTTTGATTCTATTCAAAAATTTCTATGCTTTTGTGTACATTTCATATGCATGCACATGTGTGCATATATGTATATAAATATACACATGCATATATACACACGTGTATATATATATATAATTTTTAATTCACTGCAGTCAGGACCTTAATTAAGAGGATGACTGGGGGTGGGATAAATGAATAAAAAAGCTCTTTTAGGCTTCTTAAGTACTTAAAAACATCCAGGAGGAGCTGTCCAGCAGATAGCTATAAATGAAAGTGAAGCTCTGGGAGGGGCCTTTGCTTAGACATGTAGATTTAGAAGACATCCAATGAAGAGAGAAAAAAAAATCAGTGAATCAATGACAGAACCTTGAGAAACACTAATATTTACAATAATGTGAGCACTTAAATTTTTTTTTAATTTGTTTTTATGTTCATATTTGAGAACTGTGAATGATTACTTTTTTCAAAAGTAAAATGAGAGCACAAGAAGCTGTGCTTGCACTTTTACTTAAAAACTCCTAAATATTACTACAAAGTAACTGCCAGGCCTTATTATTCCATTAGCATATAAAAGTGGGACACAATGCATCATGAAGGGGAAAAATGTTTGTTAGTAGTCTAGCAGTAATTCAGAATGAAAAAAATTTCTTGCCATTTTGTGGGGATTCAATTAAGGATTTTAGAAGTCTACCATGAAATGGGCACTTTGAAGAAATGGCTGACTACAGGGCTAGCTCAGAGAAAATACAAAGTGAACCTCGGATACCTTGTGTCAAAAAGTAAGGAAGTGCTTCAAGATTAAAGGAACTGTCAATGAGACGTAAGAGCTCGCTTAGAGAGGCTCCCAGTAGCCAAATCTGAAACGATTTGAAAATCGAGAATAATAAATTCTAACACATAAGATATTTTTAAAAATCTGAGAATCTAAAGTGTGAAAGAAAAATATAAAGTTCTTGTTCACAAAAAAGTCAGCCAATAAATGTAGAATGAATGATGGTATTAGAAAACCCCCATCTTAAGGCCGGGCGTGGTGGTTCATGCTTGTAATTCCAGCACTTTGGGAGGCCGAAGGGGGTGGATTACCTGAGGTCAGCAGTTTAAGACCAACCTGGCCAATATGGTGAAACCCCGCTTCTATAAAAAAAAAAGAAAACCCCCATCTTAGACAGGCGCACTGGCTCATGCCTGTAATCCCAGCACTTTGAGAAGCTAAGGCAAGTGGATCACTTGAGCCCAGGAGTTCAAGACCAGCCTGGCACCATGGTGAAACCGTCTCTACCAAAAACAAAACAAAACAAAAATTAGCTAAATGTGGTGCCACACACCTGTGGTCCCCCTTACCCAGGCAGTTGAGGCTGCAGTGAGCGGTGATCATGCCAATGCAGCTTGCGTTACAGAGCAAACCCCTGTCTTGAAATTAATAAATAAAATCCCCATGTTGCAACTCCCATTTAATAACTGATTGATGCAAAGAATCAGCAGATGTTAAAGCCATTGGGTTAGATTGTTGAGGAACGGGATATTTGCATAGTCTCAACAGGTTCCTTCTTAACGTGAAAATGTATCTTAGAATGGAAAGATAAGGAAAATATCACTTTAACCAAATGTCACCAACAATGGGGCAAACTGACATGTGCCTCCTGATGCCATTTAGATTTATAGGAAGTACGTATCTTCTAGGCAATATCCTTTAATTAAATCTAATCATGAAAGAAACAGACAAATCTAGAATGTAGAACATTCTATAAGTCAACCAGCCTGTAGTCTCCAAAAATGTTAGTACCAGAAAAAGTCAATTAGCAAGGCTTGATGGCTTGTGTCTGTAACCCCAGCTACTTGGGAGGATCACTTGAGCCTAGGAGCTCAATACCAGTCTAGGCAATATGGGAAGACTCCAATTCTTAAAAAAAAACAACAAAAAACACTTTGTATTGTGGCTCAAGACTGTAGTCCCAGCTACTTGGGAGGCTGAGGCAGAAGGATTCCTTGACTCCAGGAGTTGAAGCTACAGTGAGCTATGATCATGCTACTGTATTCCAGCATAGCCCACAGAGAAAGACTTTGTCTCTAAAAAACTAAAAATTAAATTAATAAACAAAACAAAACAGATGGGCCAGGTGCAGTGACTCATGCCTATAATCCCAGCACTTTGGGAGGCTGAGGTGGGAGGATCACCTGAGGCCAGGAGTTTCAGACCAGCCCGGCTTACTTGGTGAAACCCCATCTCTATAAAAATACAAAAATTAGCCAGGCACGGTGGCACATGTCTGTAATCCCAGCTACTTGGGAGGCTGAGGCACGAGAATCACCTGAACCAAGGAAGCAGAGGTTGCAGTGAGCCAAGATCATGCCACTGCACTCCAGTCTGGGTGACAAAGAGAGACTCCATCTCAAAAAAAAGAAAAAAATAAATAAAATAAAAATAAAACAAACCACCAGAGAGAAGTCAAAGAGTCCACTTTTTAGAACAGGGACAGGGGGAATTGCTCTAGAGGAAAGGATGAAAGGAAAGAGTAAACCTAATGTATAAACTCTGTCTGAGGTCACAATAAAAACAAAAGAAAAACATTTAGATATAAAGGACATTTTAAGAGCAACTGGGGACTATCGATTTTATATACATTAGCTATTATTGAATCCATGTTAAATTTCTTGGGTGTCATAATGGCATAGTGGTTACATAAAAGAATATCCTTGTTCTTAGACATGTGGTGATATATTCATGATGACAAATTTATTTTCAAAAGGATCAGCAAAAAAAATAGATAAAAGAAAAAAATATACATATAAGAGAGGAGATAAAACAAATATAACAAAATGTGAATTAGATAAAGAGAAATGGATGTTCACAGTACTATGTTTATAGTTTTCTGTGGCTTTAAAAAAATTTCAAAAGTAAAAGTCAGAAAAATATGTGTGGCTAATATGCTATAGTTAGTTTTATTTGATGAACGTGCTAAATACTAATAAATTATCTAATACTTTTTCAAAAGCCCACCATGAAATTCTTTTCCATCAAAGCTAACCAAGCTAAAAGGTGAACTGTCACTTCTAGCCAGTGTCAGCAACGTAATTTGTCTTCCCCCACAACATCAGTCAAGAATCATGTTTGATCTACCTGTGAAATTAACAAACCAGCAAAACACCTATAGCATTCAGCCACCTTATCAAAAAAAAATTAACATTAGAAAATCTGTAATCTGCTGGTTTTAAAATAATTTATTTCATAGGTCTGTTTTAATTTCATGTCTCACAGCATACATTATTTAACCAAGAGGTGCTGGACAGAGATTGTAAAAAGGGAGAAAACATTTAGGATAAGAAACCGGCTCAATTCCATTAGAATTTGATCCTATCTTGTAAAGTCTTGCTAGGATAAATTTCTATCATACTTCTTTTGTGCTTACAAAAAACATTAACTTCTGAATTTCCAAAGTTGTAAATAAAAATTTTTACAATTAAGTATGCATTCAATTGACACACAAGGCAACCAAATAAATTCTGTCATCAACATTAGCATAATGTGTATTTCCTGTCACTGCACTAACATTAAACTAAACCTCAAACCACAAAAACATTGTGACTAACATTAAAAAGGCAAGCTGTAAGATACTCAAAGCTTATAAAGGACAAATTGCACATGGTTAAGATGGAACATCATTTGACAAGGGCTGGTGTTGTGCATATGGCTGCTTTTTTTTATAAGAAGGCCACCGGCAAACAGGGCAACAATGTCGGCCCCCAGCCAACCACATCACAATGCAATTCTGATGAAACACATGACCACAAGGCAACCCCATTAACAAACATCCATTTTCAAAATTCTCTAGGCAAACAACACATTCAGTACAGTGCAGCATATCAGCAGGCCAAATTAACCAATCAGGTTCCATATCTTCATTAGTGTTATATGATCCATATGACCTCCCTTTCCTTTCATATGGGCTGGTCTGACAATATTTATTGGCACATGAACAAGCCTCAGCATCACAGTGACTTGCTCTTCCTGGAGAACTGTGAAATACGCTTTGCTTGTCTTCAAATACTTCCTTCTCACTGTTAAAAGTGTCTGTGTTCTCATTTTCTGAGTCATTTTCAGTATCTTGAGACCCCTCTGACATTTCCTCTTCAGACTGGATTCCAAGACATTTAAATCGCCACATGGGTAAATTTTTAATATAATCAGTTGGTATTAGAGGGTGAAGCCAAAGGTCAGGGAAAGCTAAGCGCTCCAAGAATAAGTCAGGGTCTTCGTCCCAATCAGATTCTACAGGAAAGTTCTGAAAAGAAGCAATCGGGTGGAAGAGGTAGCTGGTGTACCAGTCCCACAGACTTGATAGCCATTCTAAGTTATTGGCATTGACTTCATCATTATTGTTGTTGCGCCTTCTCTTCTTCTCAAAGTAATCAATTAGTAAACCATGTCCAAGGTATGTACTGAGAAACAGGGCTGGGTGTGAAGAGTAAAACATCCAGTCTGCCCTTACCCATGAAGCCAGTGTGGTTGTATTGGAATATCTCAACAATTTTAAGCTATATTCATAAAAGCTATCTAAGTAAGGTAGCTGTAAAAAGCCCAATACAGGTAGCCAGGAAATAATTAATAGAGAATTATATGTCCCTAAAGTGCTTATGAGAACCACAAATCGCTTTATGGTAGCTCCTTGTGTAATAAATAAGTCCATCCAAGCCATAAGATTAACTAGAACCAAGCTTAAAACAAACAGATCATTTACCTCAGGTTGTAATGAGCGCAAAAATGAATCCATGGCCTGAAGTGATATAAATTCACCTGTGTGGTTTCCGTATCTGTAAATTCCTTCAGGAGTTCTAAGTATGTATGATGGCATATTATATATGCCAATATCTGTCATATAACTCTTATTGTCCCAATTTTCTACATTAACAAAAATAAACTCAACTCTTCCAGTAAACTTTATACTTAGTGCAGAGAAGAAAGCTGGAGGTTGGTCAAGGTTTGCAAACAGGTATATTTTTAACCAATATTGATCACTTTTATTCCATTCTTCTTTCAAATGTTCAGCATTATAAATGGTTTTGATCCGAGAAGCTGCATGAGCAGTTATCCATTTAAAAATGTGCTCTACTTCAATCTTGCGTCCACTGTACTCTTTAAGCATGACTTTCCCTTTTGAAGTACTTGTTTGTGGAACAGACATAATGAGTGTGGATCGTACCCAGCCTCTTCTCCTGCAATATCTATAAGAGAGGAAACTGTGAGTAAACAGCTAGGCTGTAGTGCAAACAATTTATCTTCCCTGATACATTTATTTAGCACCTCTCACCCAAACCGAATAATTTCCAAATAATCAAAAAGTGGTACCACTACTTAGCGGCTGTGAAAAGCAAGCTGTTTTTGTAGTTTGTTTGCTTTGTATTTCTGTGTTTCTTTCTTTTTAAAAGATAAAGTGCATCTTGAAAAGTCTCCAAGTCAAAGGAATCAGCAAAAACTTCAGCATCTCTTATTTACCTACAACTGCGTTATATGCTAAAATCCAGAAGATAGTAAGAAAATAATTCATGCTCAGAAGAAATTTAAAATCCTACTAAGGAGACAAAACAGAGACTAAACTATATATTCAGAATTTAAAATCCTATTAAGAAGACAAAACAGAGGCAAAATTATATATATAATAATGCAAAAGAAGTTCAAAGAAGGGAATATCATTAAAAGTTTGGGATGGTGCAGATTTCATGAATGGTTTAGGAATTGAGTTAGGTCTTGAAGGATGGTTAGAATCCAGATGGGTGGAGAAAAGAGAAGAAAACAGATTATCCTAAGGCCCTGTTACTGGTTTGGTGCAAGCTCCTTAAGTGTAGAGTCATACCTACCCATTTAGTTAACAACTACAATGCCTGACTGCTACAAAGTAATCTGCACAAAAGCCAAACAAGAAAAGAGCAACTGCAAGCCCCATGTGTTTTTGTATTCTCTTATTTCTTCAATAAAGATTATGAAGAAGAGTATTTAACACAGAGGAACAAAAACAGAAAGTATTTACATTAAGAGGTTCAGTTCAAGAATGATCCCCCTTTTACAGTAGAATAAATTCAGAAGAATTTAACTAAAATTCAATCGTTCGTTCAGATTTATCCAGTAGGATCATGACTGTCTTCTTTTGGAAACCTGTCTATTGATAGGTTCTTCCAAGGAGACCTGTGATACCCATCTTCCCTTAAAAAAACTAGGTAATGAGTGAAAAGAAATACTGAAAAATGAAAACTGCTGTTATATCACAATAAAGAGATTATAAGTGAAAATATTTTCCTTTCATTTTTATTTTTAAAATTGTAGTTATTTTATTTGAATAATAAGAGAAAGGGACTTGCTCTGTCACCTAGGCTGGAGTACACTGATACAATCATAGTTTATTGCAGTCTTGAACTCCTGGGCTCAAGCAATCCTCCTGCCTTAGTCTCCTTGGGTAGTTAGGACCACATGTGCACGCCACCATGCCAGGCTAAGTTTAAAAAAAATTTTTTTTGTAGAGATGGGGGTCTCTCTACATGACATGAAGCCATGTTGCCCAGGCTGCCCATTGCTTTTAGTTTTAGTGGTTTTTTTTTTTCATGTACCACACAGGAGGGTTAATCTTTTGTTTTTAAAAAGTATTTTTTCCCTCAAAACCTACCATGTGAAATTTTTAAGTAAAATTTATCTCAATAAAGTTGTAAAAATGACAATCTACCACATGGATACATTTTGTTACAGATTTGTATATGAATAGTAATAAATATCTGACTTCTCATTTTGCTACTCAGAATATTGATGTAAAAATCATAGATGTTATGCTTTACTTAGCATGGATTATATTTTGTTAAATAAGCATATTACACATCATATG
Organism: Cebus imitator; assembly: GCF_001604975.1. Taxonomy (NCBI): domain Eukaryota; kingdom Metazoa; phylum Chordata; class Mammalia; order Primates; family Cebidae; genus Cebus; species Cebus imitator. The sequence goes on from NW_016107414.1 coordinate 5,351,187, forward strand.
ATCAGATGAAGAGAGAAAAGTCTTGACGTAGGTAGCATATGGCTTTATAATGATAATTTGACTAATTTTATATCCGAGATTTTGTGATATAGTTTAAGATAAATGAAGACAACATGCTATGTCTTAAGGCTAGTGACGACTCTGGAAAGCTGTCTAGATGACTCAAAATCACAGACCATGACTCTAAGCTTTTTGTTGAGTTGATTCACTTCCTTAATAAGACAGATTCCATTAATATCATTATTGTTTTAACTGAAATGGTCTGAAAAGTATATATTCCTACAAAATAAATTCACTTCCTTAATAAGACAGATTCCTTAATAAAACAGTAATGTCATTACTGTTTTAACTGAAATGGTCTGAAAAGTGTATATTCCTACAAAATAAATATCTCCTACTCAATGCAAAATAATAATTCATTGACAGGAATTCTATTTTTACCCTATCCCAAAAAAGTAACAAGTCAAATGCGTATGGACAATTGTCTTATTTATATCTTAAATATCTTTAAGTATCTTTAACGTTCTCATTGCACATGATAATTGTGATGACACATTTCAACTGTTGGCCATTCATTTTATCTTCCTACTGCGGCCTCTGATTTGTGTCATGAATTAAATGAGTCTTTCTGACAGAAAACTTACTTTGTAAAATGAACAAGTTCTTAGTGCAGATATTTCTTCATATAAGAAAATGAACACATTAAGTGCTCTCTTTTCAGTTCAGAGCTAATAGTTTTATCATTCCAGACAGAATAATGTTATATTACCTTATATCAATAGAAAAACTTTTATTGCCAATTCAAAAAAACTTTTTTTTACAATCTGAATAAATTCAATGACAATACCATGAAAATATCCTCTAGTTTTAAAACTAAACCTTTTGAGTTCTCTTAAGAGACCTTTCGGGATTTCTTAGAGAATTTTAAGATTAAAAATAATAGGAAATATGGCTTGTGAGTTTTGGTATTCCAGTTTCTGATGTGGCATGCTGTATTTAAAAAGAAGCTGGGTTAGGTGGCTCACACCTGTAATCCCACCACTTTGGGAGGCCAAGGCAGGCAAATCATTTAAGGTCAGGAGTTTGAGACGAGTCTGGCCAACATGATGAAACCCTGTACCTACCGAAAATGCAAATATTAGCTGGGCATGGTGGCACGCACCTGTAATCCCAGCTACTTGGAATGCTGAGACATGAGAATTGCCTGAACATGGGAAGCTGAGGTTGCAGTGAGCTGAGATCGTGCCACTGCACTCCAGCCTGGCCAACAGAATGAGACTCCATCTCAAAAACAAACAAACAAACAAACAAACAAAAAAAAAAACCCAAAGAAAAAGAAACCTTAATATTTCAGTTTATATATGCTGTTTTTTCAGATAAAGTCATTAGCTGCCTTGGCTTTCCTGGCTCTCTCTGCAATCCACCTCTTTTTCTCCTTCCCGGTTTTTTCCACAGGCTGCCATCCCGGACACTCCTGCCATAGCATAAGGCTTCCTGTCCTGCAATTCCCATGTCCTCTATCTTCTCTTTATTAACCCCCATCTCCCCAGCCCTCTCCACACATCTATACCACCTCATCTCCTACTCTGTCAAAAAAAGAACAGAATATGAACCTCACAGGAAAAGTCCTCTGAAATCAATCCGTTGCTTAAGGAATGAGAAGAGGTAGAACCAGGCAAGGCCATTCCTGCTGGGTATATGGGGGAAGAAATTAAAGCTGCTACAACTAGACAGAGTCAGAAGCTGCTCAGAAGTGGTAGTCCTGAATGTTCTCAAGGGAGCTGCTGTGGTTTGGTTCTGGTTTGTCTGTCCCCACTAAATCTCATGTTGACATTTTCTTCCCAGTGTGGCAGTGTTGAGAGGTGGGGCCTGGCGGGAGGTATCTGGGTCATGGAGGTGGATCTCTCATGAATACCTGGTGCTGCTCTCAAGATAGTGAGTTCTAGCTCTGGCAAGACTGAATTAATTCTCGTGGGAATGGAGTAGTTTCTTGAGAGTGGGTTGATATAAAGCCACAGGCCCTTCACATGCGCCCACTGTCCCTTTGACTTTCTCCACCATGTTCTGGCAGCACAGAACCCTCACCAGAAGCTGAGAAAATGCTGGCACCATGCTTCGCGTAGAGCCTGCAGAACTGTGAGCTAAATAAATCTATTTTCTTTATAAATTACTCAGCCTCAGTATTCTTATAGAGCAACACAAAACAAACTAAGGCAGGAGCTAAACAGGTCAGGAAAGTATAGCTGTACAGTGGGACTAGCACACTGAAGTCAGCTACCCAGAGGCCACCCCAGAGAAGGGACTACAGTCAAAGAACGCAGTACAGACAGAAGAGCATAGAGTTTTGATATTTTTAAAACCCTGAAATCAAGATGATGACTCAATTACTCAAAATGTGATTAAAACACTTCCTGAATAACACTATTCTCTGCCCACTTACACCCTGCAAATTCTGAACACTCTTTTCTATATCTCTAAATTTTGTTCTTCTATATTGCCATAGTCATCAAAAGAAGAAAAAAATGACCCTGACTAGGCATAGCTTCCATGGCAAGAAAGTTCTTATTCCAGTTGGAGGACTTTCCAAATGAGGAGTCATGGACACATTATTGGAACTGGTACAAGTCACCGTGCAACAAAATCATTTTCTGATGAAACTGAAGATGAGTAGAAGAACTTTTAATAACAAAAACTATAGCTACAATCAACAAAAAAAGCGACTCAAAAAAATACTGCTTCAATTGTAAATAAGAGTAGGATTATTTGAAGATGAAGGATTTACAGGAAAATATCTAGAGCTAGCTTTTATGTATCTCTTCACCATCATTCCTCAGCTAATACAGAATCAGAGCTTTTCAAAAGAAAAGCTAAACAAATTTGCACTAAAAGCCACTGGACTGAATTATGACACTTCTGATGCATTCTGATTTATAAGATTACACTAAAAAATTATTCTTTCAGTGTTCATATTTGACAGATTATTTTTATTTTGTGTTTTTGAATTCTTTATTATCTAATAACATATTAGAACTTAATGTGTTCAACTTTATATTTTTAAAATGTGTTTTTATTTGATGTTTTCTAATATATGTATAAACTATAATGTTTTGAAATGTATTATTTAGTTCCATTGATTTTTTAAAAATACATTCTGAGTATCTTAAAAGAAGACAGTGATATTAATAGTGAATTTTGGCATAACTAAAAATACCAAAATATCAGCTTTATCATTTGTTCTAGTATTATAACAATTGGTGAGAAAAAAAAGACCTTTCACTTAGACTCTATTTGGGAATGACAGAATCAGATCAAATACTAAGTCTGGTAAATGAAGGCTGGAAATCAGAATGATTTCCTTTTCAAAAGAGCATTAAGACTTAAGCTGTCTCACACATTTCAACAAAAGACATTGGGATGTGATTAAGATTCTGTGGTTATCAGCCAGGGCAACACAGTAAGACTTCATCTCTACAAAAAAAAAAAAAAGAAAGAAAGTAGCCAGGCGTGGGTGGTGCATGCATAGAGTCCCAGCTACTTGAGATGCTGAGGTAGGAGGATCTCTTGAGCCCATCCATCAGCTGGAGGTTGCAGTAAGCTATGATTACACCACTACACTCCAGCCTGGGTCCTGGGTCATAGAGCCAAATCCTGTCTCAAAAAAAAAAAAAAAAAAAAGATGTGGTGAAGATGCGCATGAGAGCTTTGCAGGTAGATGTGAGTTAAGAGGTGCAGGAACTTCCCTCCCATTCCCAACTCTTATGGGAACTCCTATCATCGATTTCACCCTTTATTACTAGTAGACAAAACAAGGATTTTGAGTAGAAGTGAAGAAAATGTGAGGCTAAGGAAAGGAGGTATAGAAATAGTTTAGGAGAGTTTTCTACAACCAATGGATTTCCCATTACAGCTAACACATATAAAAGATGTAAATCAGGTGTATCTACCTACATTAGAAACTAGCCAATATTATAGGGTTTTGACATATATATAATACGCCTCCTCCTCCACACAAAACAAAACATGCTGTACATGCTAATCTTTCATTAAATATTCACCAAATGGAAAACTGAATAAATGAATGAGTCTAAGTTATAATTTGGTAGCACAAGGAATGGGAAAAAAAGGCATTTCAAAGAAGAAATAATGGAATAATAAAACAAGAAATAATGTGACAGACTGAATACTGGAAGTGATGACAAAAAAACAAAACAGACAAAAATACCTCTGTGAATTCTTATTTGAGAAAATGGGGAGAAAAACCAGTGAAGGACAGAAAAAAGAAAGGTAGAAAGGGCACATGGTTGATTAAAGAAAAAGAGGATGCATCTGATTTCAGATACTAGTTTTCAGGGAAAAGAATATATTTAGGGATAGTTGCAGAACAAATGGAAATGAGCAAAGAAATGAAAACTAGAGGTCAGAATGATAGAAAAAGATTTAGATCAGCACAGAGATCTAAATATAAATCTAAAGCCATGAATGTGCCGAGATCTCTTTGGAAAATAAAGTTGAAAGGACTAAAGACACAGTCTTAAGAGATATCTTCAGTAGACGGAACACAGAAGAGCCAGAGAAAGGGACAGGGAGAGACAGGGAGATAAAGCAGACAGAGAAATATCTTAGAGTGAAAGTCATTAACTGCCAGTTTATCAAAAGCTATTAATCAAGCACCTGTGAGGCCAGGTGTGGCAGCTCATGTCTATAATCCCAGCACTTCTGGAGGCTGGAGCAAGTGGATGACCATCCTGGCCAACATGGTAAAACCCCGTCTCTACTAAAATACAAAAAATTAGCCGGGCGTGGCGGCATGTGCCTGTAATCCCAGCTACTCGGGAGGCTGAGGCAGGGGAATCGCTTGAACCCATGAGGCGGAGATTGCAGTGGGCCAAGATCGCACCATTGTACTCCAGCCTGGGCAACAGAGCAAGACTCCATCTCAAAAAA
>NW_016107414.1:5357365-5359666 GCF_001604975.1 Cebus imitator
TTTTTTCGAGACAGGAGTCTCGCTGTGTTGCTCAGGCTGGAGTGCAGTGGTGTGATCTCAGCTCACTGCAACCTCTGCTTCCCAGGTTCAAGTGATTCTCCTGCCTTAACCTCCCAAGTAGCTGGGATGACAGGCGCCTGCCACTAATTTTTTCCCAGCTAATTTTTGTATTTTTAGTAGAGATGGGGTTTCACCATATTGGCCAGGCTGGTCTCGAACTCCTGACCTTGTGATCCACCTGCCTCGGCCTCCCAAAGTGCTGGGATTAGAGGCGTGAGCCACCACGCCTGGCTAGAAAAAGATTGTTAACAAAAGAAAAAGGGGCCAGGTGTGGTGTCTCATCCTGTAATCCCAACATGTTGGAAGGCTGAGGCAGGTGGGTCACTTGAGGCCAAGAGTTCAAGACCAGCCTGGCCAACATGGCAAAACCCTGTCTCTACCAGAAATACAAAAATTAGCCAGGTTTGGTGGCAGGCACCTGTAGTCCCAGCTACTCAGGAGGCTGAGGAATGAGAATCACTTGAACCTGGGAGGTGGAGATTGTAGTGAGTTGAGATTGTGCCGAGACAGATCAAGAACCTTAAAAAAAATATATATATATATATATATATACCTTCAAAATATGTCATGACTTCTCTTATTTATAAATGTCAGTCTTTCTAATCATTAACACCTTTTCCCTTTATTTCCTAATCTTCCTGCCTTTAATGAAGGCAGAATTTCAATGCAGATACCAGTAAAAAACAAAAAAATTAAAAACAGAACCATAAAAATAACTAAATGGGAAGTTAAAGGAAAGCCAAAAATGTCTAAAGTCATCATGAAACCATCTGTTTAAGTCCAGGGTATACAGGCCAAGTTTATTTTCATAAATGTTATATTACTGATACTATACAATTCAAAATTACAGCATTATACTCTGGGGGCCTCTAATCTTTCTAGGAGGAAGGACCATTTTCACAACCACAAAGCCTCCAGGAAGTGAAGTTCCAGGTGGGTGTATAAAATGAGTGCTGACAGTCAACTCCTTGGGAGAGGCAAGAGGTGGTGCAGCCACCTCATCTGTGGCCACTCTGCTAGAACATCTAGCAAATGTCAGAGGGAAGCAGAAGAGACAGCACATGGTGATGACAAGTGACTTGAAGTTCACTTTATGTGCCAAGTAACCCCTATGACATTCCACTACTGTCCTCATACTTACAGAGACACACATGGATACGTAACATCTTATCACTTAACTTTGAAGCTTAATGAATATACATACACAATTTAGGGCATTAAGCAAATGGTTTTGATATTACTTTTTTTTGTTAAGAGACAGGGTCTCACTCTGTTCCCAGGCTGAAGTACAGTGGCTAAATTATGGCTCACTGCAGCCTCAAACACCTGGCCTCAAGTGATCCTCTCTCCTGAGCCTCCCAATTGTTGGAATTACAGGCATGAATCACTGTGCCCAGCCATGGTTTTGATAGCACTTTTTAATTAAAACAATTGGTCTTATTGAGACAGATACAATTTATTCAAATACTCAGATAGTTGAAGTAACCAGGAAGAAGGCAATTTGGGGACATAGACTTAACAGGTGAAAGCTCTTTTGAAGGATGCTCACACCAGTTACTCTACCCAGTAAGTCTCTAGCTTTTACATTTTTCTGTGGTCCAGAAGTACTTTATAAGTTTTACCTAGAAGGCCAGGCACAGTGGCTTATACCTTTAATCCCAGCACTTTGGGAGGCTGAGGTGAGTGGATTACTTGTGGTCAGGAGTTAGAGACATGCCTGGCCAAAATGGTGAAACCCTGTCTCTATTAAAAAAACAAAAAGTTAGCTGGGCATGGTGGCACACACCTGTAATCCCAGCCACTTGGGAGACTGAGGCAGGAGAATCACTTGAACCTGGGAAGCAGAGGTTGCAGTGAGCTGAGATTGTGCCACTGCACTTCTGCCTGGGCAACAGAGCAAGACTCTGTCTCAAAAAAGTTTTACCTAGAAAATCAGGAAGATCAAACAAAGCAGGCTACTGCTGCCTCTTCTTTTTTTTTATTTTTTATTTTTGTTGCTACCACTCAAGAGTCAATCTGGTAGTTCTTTTGGTCAACTAATCAAAGAAATGTTTAACTTATTTTTCAGATTACTCAGGAAGATTAAGAAGTGTCTGTGCAATCATACTACCATACTCTCTACGCTTTGCTCTCTTTTAAAAATAACTCCCTGGCCGGGCGCGGTGGCTCAAGCCTGTAATCCCAGCACTTTGGGAGGCCGAGGCGGGTGGATCACGAGGTCAAGAGATCGAGACCATCCTG
>NW_016107414.1:5359911-5374685 GCF_001604975.1 Cebus imitator
CTCCCTTTTCAGGCATTATCCCATTTCTTGATCAAGGTTGCAAATAACTCAAACATTTATTTCAGGTCTGTGTGCATAATGACACTGCTTCAAGGAGTTTAGAGGTTGCCTAGCCAGTATAAATATTTAGTTCCTAAGTCTAGAGGCATCTTTCAGTGAAGACCCTGTTCACTGCACAGGTATCTTTGAGCATGTGAGAAGAACTCCAATGTTAGGAAAAGAAGGAGGAATGAGAGGGACTTGTTCCCAGGTATCTCCTGGTTCCAGCAGAGACAGGTGAGTGAAAAGAATTGGAAACATACCTGGTGCAGGTACAAGATAATGCTCAATGCCAGGGCCTTATTTATTCAGCAACCTGTTCTAGCATTTGTTTTTGAAGGGTTTAAGGATCCCTGACTGACAGAGCTACACAAAAATGAAAAATCTTCTGGGCGTTGCATGAAAGCTTTTCATATTACTTCACAGCTATATTTATGCAATTAGAAATTGCTTTGTCCAATGTCCTATATAGTTTTAGTTATATAATTCAACTGAAGGTTTAGCATAAATTAAATTTGGTGGAGTCTGAATTAACCAACCACTATAAAAATGCTAATATTTTCACAAAATAACTCATCTGGCTGAGTCACATAGCACAACAAAATATTCTCAGCCTAATATATATATATACATTATATATATACATATATGCACACACACACACACACACATACTATGTTATACCACTAAGAGCCCCCAGTTTACAGCTCATATCCTAGAAGTATGATTCTGAGTGACATTCATATGGCTGGTCTCATTAAAGGGAGATATTTTCCTCAGCAGCTCAGGAAGGAACATTCTATGTGGGGAACATTTTCAAAGACTCGAATAAAACTGGACAAAGTACAGCTTGAGTTCCAGGTCTGGAACAGACTTGGCAACACAGGCTAAAAGTGAAGCAACCTTTCCATTCCCTTTCCCAGGGTATCTGCCTCTCTAACTGGCATCTAACACACTTGCTCACCACTGTAGTCCTTGCAGCAAATATAGTGCCTAGCTCATGTGGGTGCTCAATAAATATTTATGTTGAACCAAATGATTTCAGCTTTGTACAGTTTAATAACTCATTCTTCTAGTTCTGATTACACAGAGTCTCTAAAGGAAAGACTCTTAAGTTTTTGAATTCTGTTATAATCAAGGTCCCTTCCCCAGCAACCTGTCACTGGGATGTTTTCTGGACACCGAAAAGTAAGAAATAAGTAATTTAGAATCTCCCTGAACAAAAGTATTGTTTAGGAGCAAAGATAAACAGTGGCATAAATAGTACCTTGCTATGCAACTGCACATCAATGTTCTCGATCTCAGACATAAAGATGTCTAATTCAGTGCATTTTAAAATGTTCATTATTTCAAGGTGGGGTTTAATACTGATCAAAACATGTGGCATACCCCTTTTAATATTGTTAATCTCCATACAATAACGTTAGGTTTAGTTAAATAACTTAACTCCTTGGAATAACAAGAGTGTTATGCTATGATATTTTCTGCATTTGTCAGTATTTCATTATAATAGGCTCTACTTTCAAAATCATAAGCCAACCTAATACATGCAAACTATATAAAACCATTAAGAGAGAGGACAAGTGATTGACAAAAACAAAACAGTGGTTTTTAAATTTTTTTGTACTCTTACTTTATGAGTTTATAAACGCTTATACCAAGATAAAGTGGCTTGTTATGTGTTTCACCTCCATAGTAGTGTCAAATAAGAAATAAGTAATTTAGAATCTCCTCGAACAAAACTATTATTGTCTAGGAGCAAAGATAAACAAGTTTAAAATCAGCTATTAACTCTTGTCAAACAAACAGGAAATACATTGACAGAATACTTCAGTAAATATTGACCCAAAGCTTTACTTTAAATCATATGATGCTTCTTACTGCTGCCTCAATTCCAGTGACTTTAAATTCCATGTGATGTAACACAGCCAGTAGGGAACAAATATGTCCTTCTTTGAACTATGACAAAAGTCAAAACAGAGAAATAGAAATGCTAAGAAGAGGATAAATCCATAAAACCCATAAATTATGCTAACTTCTCCATTTCAGAAGCCTATCCACAATGCCAACTGCTTCTCTGACCAAGGGTCTTTTGAAAAAATAGTAACCATCTTCTATCTGTGATGCTATGAAGACTGGGGCCAAAGAATCCACAAAACTGTTAAATGAATAGCTAATGAAAGATATGAGCTTAGGTTAGGGACAAAGCAGAAAAACAATGTTAGAAATAACTTAGAAAAAAGAAGACTTAGTTCTTCATGTATTACATAGTATGTCAATGGTAAAGATGTATATGTATGTTGCTACCTTGAAAACTAAAATTAGTTCTGTTCTCATTATGGAGACTATATGTAGAATGGACCTGGAAAAACCTGAAAATGTGAAGAGGACTGAACTGGCTGGCATCTGTGCATCTTTATCTATGAAAACACTCCTCAGAGACTTAAATGACAGAGAACAAATTAGTCAGCTTCTTCTAAAATACAGTAGCCTCCCCTTATCCTCAGTTTCACTTTCTGCAGTCAACTGCAGTCCAAAAATACTACATACAATTAGATATTCAGAAAGCAAGATACCACATTTACATAAAAGTTATTTCAGTATGTTGTTATAATTGTTCTATTTTATTATTAGTTGTTGTTACTGTGCCTAACATATACATTACACTTTATCACAGGTATGAATGTATAAGAAAAAACATAGTATATATAGGATTTGGTACTATCCACGGATTCAGGCAACCACTGGGGATCTTGGAAGGTGTGCCCCTCAGATAAGGGGGACTACTGTAAACAGAAAAGGACAACGATTCAAATTGTTAAAAACTGAAATCTTGAAAGTTATCCTTTACCATAGATTAAAATATATGATCTGAGCTGAAAGAATGGCAAGAAATGGAGACAATATTTCTCTTCTGTTTCTAGTAGATATTTTCAATGTTAAACATAGCTTTAAAAAAAAATACAACCCTCTTTTAAGGGCTTAAACCAGGGTAGCTGTGCTGATTAGCTTAAGTGGTTAGTTCACAGTGCCAAGGACAGGGTTTCAATCTCACTCTTCTCAGTTGTCCTGCCAGAGATTGTTCTTTCAGACCAGGCCAGCCATTTGACAGATATAAGCCACCGGCCCCAAGGAACACAAGCCAGACAGTGGTGGTCAGTTGACAGATATAAGCCATTTGACAGTTATATGCCACCGGTCCCAAGGAACTCAAGCCAGACAGCAAACCTTGAGCGTCACTGGTAAAATTAAGTAGGTGTCCTACTGCATCATTTCCATACACAGAAAACCATAGAAACACATTCTCTTTTTCTTAAGAGTCATTTTTCAACTATCAATACCTATGAAGTTTAAAAATATTTTCAGAGGAAAATTAATTTAGCAACTAGAATTTATAATGGTACCATTTGTTATCATTATTTGTTCTTCATTCAAGTGTCACCTTACCAGAGAATTCCTTGCCACTCTCATTTCCTTAATCAGCTTATTTTTCTTCTTAGTACTTTCCACTGTCTGATGTTATAGTAAATATTTATTTATTTATTTATTTATTGGACATGGAGTCTCACTCTGTTGCCAGGCTGGAGTGCAGTGGCACAATCTCAGCTCACTGCAATCTCCACCTCCCATGTTCAAGTGATTCCCCTGCCTTAGCCTCTCAAGTAGCTGGGACTACAGGCATGTACCACCAAACCTGGCTAATTTTTTGCATTTTAGTAGAGATGGGGTTTCACCACATTGGCCAGGATGGTCTCGATCTCCTGACCTCATGATCTGCCCACCCCAGCCTCTCAAAGTTCTGGGATTACAGGGGTAAGCCACTGGACCTGGCCTTAAGTATTTATTTATTTGGTGTCTGCCTCTGCCAACTGGAATGTAAGCTGCCTGACAGAGCAAGGCCTTAGCTTGGTATGTGTTTCTGGTATATCTTCAGGGCCCAGAACAGGGCCGGGCACACCCACATCTGCTGAACAAACTTTTGATGAATTCTGTCACATATTTATTACAGGAGTTTAATTCATGGGTATCTTTAACAGGACATCAAAATCAGTAGATCATTTACAAGCCAAGAACATATGGCTAACTATTGAACCAGAATTTATTTGTTGCCTATAGACTGCATCCTACATAGCAAAAGAACTCAAGACTTCAGACATGGCCCTTCCAAGTTTCAAAGGTGTGCAACATCTTCACCATTTATTTCCATGGGATTAGTCAGTGTGGGTGACAAACTGACACTGAACACAAGGCAGTGGGACTGCCTAATAAACTCATTCTCAGTAATAAAATCTCAAACTATCAAAACCAGTGTCTTTCTCAATCAGACTATGAGAAATAAGTGCCAGATCCTTTTGATTTGGGTAGGAAAAGATAAAAGATACAAAAATAAAAAAGAAAAGAGAAATTAGTACCAGAGAAAAGAAATAGAACAACAATATACTTATAAATTAAAGCTTTAAAAAAAGCTACAGCTTATTTTTCAACTCCAATTAACTAAACTAAAATAAACTAAATAAAACAAACATAGAAATAAACTAAAATTTAAATGGATAACGTATAGACTACATGCATACCCTTCCATTCTCTCTCCCATTGCTGAACTTAAAAGTTAATGAATTAGATTATCTAGAAAGTAAAAGGACAAAAGCAATAGGAAGGTTACAATAAAGGCCATGGATAAACAATGTAATCTCTGGAAGAATTCCCAAATCTCAACCCTTTAGCACAGTGGACTACTGTACTATTCCATCCCCTTTAGATGTATATGTATTTATTTGAGGCCATGTGCAGCAGAAAAATCATACTGCTCATTCACAATCATACTGCTAGTTAGTGACAGTACCAGACCTGCAACTAAGGTCTCTGAACTCAAAGTTTTCTCTACCATATTCTGCAGTCTTTGCATTCAGAGAGAAATATGAAGAAACTATTTTAATTTTCATGCCCTAAATCAAACTTTGCCCACTCCAGTGTGAAATAACAAAAGTACCAGAAAAGAAATCAGAAGGCTTGGGATTTCATCCTGGTTCAATATTACCAACTAGTTCCATTACCTTGGGCAAGCTACTTCACCTCTCAGGGTCTCAGAAAGGGTTAGTCTGATATAATTTCCAAGCTTCAGCCATTCACAGACTACGTTAATAATTTTGGCCACATTCATGCTGTTAATTTACTTGATATGTCACTTTAAATGAATGCACAGTTTTAAAATGTAAGTAACTTTAGTCCTGTCCTAAGCAATATTTATGAAATTTACATGTTCATATAATATAGATTTTTCTAATTTACATTAAACCATGTAAATGATAATGTGTTCCCACTTACCATAAATCACATCTTGGAAAGCATAAAATATTTTTAACGTCCTTCATAGCTCTAAAACTCTAATATGCTAATTAAGTCTCACAGTTTTGCTATCATAAAAACAGATGTATAAAAAAGTTAAAAAGTATAATCTCATCATCATGAGTTACGTAATGAGCACCCCCACCATATTCCACATGGTCACAAAGTTGGCTATTTCCCTAATACAATTATTCCTTCACTTTTACTTTAGGGTTCTTATATAGAAAAATTATTCAGGCCACTGAATTAAAAACTGGAGATAAAAACCAAGAGAAACAGAGTAAATCGCTAAATAAAAGGGATATATATGTGTATTTCTTAATTCAATGAGGTCCAGTAATTAAAATAGATTTGCTTCTCCGGATTCTAAACAAAAAGTTGACCCCCATCCGCCAACTTTCTCTTTCCCACTACTCAATCTTCATTTTCCTCAGTCTCCAAAACCTTTTTAAGAAGATACTAGAGCCTCCCTAAGAGAACTGAGTTATGTGTGAGAAACAAGACACAAGTACACGGAAGTGTCACTCGCTGGTATACACTATTTAGTAAAAACAACTTTTTTAAGGTTCTCAAATTATCAAGAACTATCACTGCTTTTCATACCTGAACCAGCCAGATGCCATCTTTTGTGTCTTCTACAAGCTCATAGAAGTGCATTTCACCACTGAAATTGGTACTAGAAACAGATTCGGATGCTTCTTCTTCCTTGAGAGCAGAATAGAGCTCACCCTCCATCAAGTCACCTGAAGAAAGGAAAAGAATAATACTAATAAGGTTGTAAAAATCCTAGATTCCCAATTTCAGTAATTCCATTTTTTACACTGTTACGAATCATGTTCTTGTACTTTCAACTGTATTCTAGAGACAAGAACTACTAGTAGAACCTGAGTACACCCACTTAAGAGTCATACATTCAGTAAGTATGTAGTAAGAAATTACTGTGTTGTCAGGCAAAAGTGAACAAAATAGACAAAAATTCGTCTTTTATAGAATAGGGCTTACATTTTAGTGGGGTTATCACATAATTATTAGGAAATTACTGAATTTGTACCAGTCCAAAAAGGCATCACCTTATTAATTATTTAGCTTTGTGTATGACATATCCAGGCTTCATACACATTTTTAAACAGTATGGCTTATATGCTTCTTATTTAAAAGATTTAGAATTGGGTTCACAGAATTTGTCATCAGCCCTGCTTAAAAGAGCAACAGGGTTTGTATGACTTGGATGTTAGAACTTTACCTGTTAAAACAAACTCCACATTCATATACAAATTTACAGTGTAAATTTGTATCATTAAACAAATTAACATCAAATGTACCATTAAACAAAAGGAAAGGAAAACACTAAGGTCAAATTATTTTAACTTTCACCTTAAATATTAAACAGTGAGAAGCCAAGCACTGCACCATGATAGCAGCAAAACCATTCACATATCTTAAAGTTAAACTGCCATACCATGAGTTTTCTGCCATAAAATGTGTGATTTGAGTCATACTTTTGTGGGCTGTGCATCTTTAAGTTATATGGGGACTCCTAATACATTCAAAGTGCCAAGTATTTGCAGGCCCAAAAGAAGGCAATAATAAATAGCAGTCAAAAGAAAAAAATATGTGTGATCAAACTATTTTCCATAAAAAATGATTTGGTTTTAGCAGTTAAGACACTTCTCATCTCTAAACCAAGAGAGTTTATTTATTAGAGATCTTACTCTAGTTACTCTATTTCTTCCCCCTATAGTAGAAATAAGAATCATCATAAACCAGTCAGTAAACAAGGGACAAGAATAATACATGATTTTATATTTTCTCTCAAGAAACATTTATCACTTTTGCAGAGTGGGTTCCTCTCCTCTACCCTAATAGTGAGCTATGAGTTTTATAATCCGAAACCTACAAATATCCAAGTGTTAAACTACTAACAAGCTCATATTCTTGTCTATCACACTACATGTCTATAGAGTACTAAAGAAGGAAAAGATTTGTCTTGTAAAAGACACAGCTGACAGAAATACCTGAAACAACAAAAAAGATAACCATCAGTTTCAACTGCTTCCTACAGCAACCCAGAAAGCCTTTCTCAAATTACATTCTACTTTCAGGAAGCATATCCAAAGATATACTTTGTACAGCAGTTAAAAAAATTAACCATATTTCTCACCCAATGCTACCAAAACCAACAATTACTAAAAACACATTCTTTAAGACTTTAATATTCTCTCAGCACTATTTCACTTCTATTTCTCAACCCATTAAACGATGCAAGGGTGCCTGTGACACAGAAGACAAAAAAATTTTTTTTTTACATCCAAGATGCAAATTTTTAAAAATCCTAACAAAAATATAAACTCAAACAAAGCAGGCATTTATACAATATGTTCGCTTTATTTTCACCAAACTTAAAGTCTGAAAAGCTAATACTGTATGGTGTACACTGTCTATATCCAAACTCATGATTTAATATTTAAATCCTAGGCCCAAGTGCCTCTGATAGTAAGCATTCCAAAGATGTATCCTTACTCTGGGTATCTTACTATTACTATCGTAACAAATATTGCTATTGACAGACAATATTTTTGAGTTTTTCTTATGTTTTTATGAACTCAACTGACAATGCTTTCCAGTTTGTAACCGGTTGATATTCCCAAATTTTGAGAAAATCACTCAACTTAGTAAACAACGCTAAGAAGCTACACTTAAAACTGTCATTTTACGATAACCTTTTTAAGGTTATCCTTTTAGGATACACCAACACCCCTCCAAATAATTTCAGCCTCCTCCTCAAAGCTGGGATCCGCATACTTGATTGTAGAAAGCTGGACAAAGAAACCTGGGCAGCTTTAACCCTTCTAGGGAAGGCCTCACTCTGGGAGAACAGCCAGGTACCAGGAGTTACAGGTCGTCCCCTCTTCCAGGTGGAGGGGACCCTAGGGGAAGCCCGATACTCGCCTGACTTTTCCACCAGCTCCCGGACATCCTTCTTCTCCGGCAGCCCTGAGTAGCCCAGCCCACGGCACTCCAAAATGGTCTTCAGCTTCTTGAAGCTCAGCGCCACCGGATCCACCAGCTGGGTGGCAAAGATGCCAGTTTCATACCACACAATGGCCTCAAAAAACCTGGCCAGGACGAACAGGACCAGGAAATAGAGGAGCAAGAAAAAAAGCTTCAGCCACATCTTCCCCGGAGTATCCTCTTTCCAGAGAGCTCGGAATACGCGAGAGAGAAGGGTTCAGGGTGGGGGCTGCGGCTCGGGGACAGCTTGGGCGAGGGCCCCGTGTCCACGCGCGGGCCGCCCGGCGCCGTCACTGGCCGGCCATGCCCCGCGGGGAGGCAGGTGATGGGATCCGCGCGGGCGTGAGGCGGCGACGAGGGACGCAGAGGCGCAGAGCCTCGCGCCTGGCCTCCCGGTCAGGAAGCGACAAAAATAAAGGGGAAAAACTCAAAACCCCCATCCATTAAGCACCGAAAGGAGAGGGGCGCGGGGAGAGCTCGCGGGGAAGAACGAAACTAGGGACGCGTCCCCGGTGGGGGACCCTGACCCAGGTGGCGGGTCGGCGGCACTCTGGTGCCGCGATCTCAAGGGGGAGGGGAAGAGACCAAAAAATAACTCAGATCCGCCCAGGAGGCGGGGATCCGGGCAGCAGGCCGGGGACCGAGGGGCTGTTGGGGGCCGGACTCCCGCGGCCGCGGGTCAGGAGGGGGCGGCGCTCGGCCGGGCCAGGCCCGGGGCCCAGCGCGCCAGGCGCGGGTAGGAGCGGCCGCCGCAGCGCCGCGCCCGACGTCCAGGCCCCAGGCCCCGCCGGCAGCCCAGGCTCCGCGAGAAGCGCGGCGGGCACGGCGGTGGCTCCAGGTTCGCTCGAGCCGGCGGACGGGCGGCACCTCTCAGCCGGGCGGACTCCGCGGCCCGACACAGGATGGGGCGTCGCGGTCTCTGCAGAGGGAATCGGTCTCGGAGCGAAAAAAGCAAAAATAGGCCCTGAAGCCGTTCCTGTAGGCGGCTCCTCGGCTGCCTCCCGGCCACGCAGCGCCTGCCCCGCTCCGATGGGCGGCGCCGGTCGCGGCCGCCGTCCCCAACACCCCCGCCACCTCAGGAGGCCGTGGCCTTAGCCCCCGGAGCCGTAGATCAGCCGCGGCTGTAGCCGGAGCCGAGACATAACAACTGACGTCGCGGCGAGGCGGGGCCGGGGCGGGGCCTGCATAGTGTGCCCGCAGGGGCCGAGGGCGGGGAATTCGAGGAGCCGCGGGGCTCGGGGACTGCTAGCGAGGGGTGGGAGGAGGGGCGGAGCCGCAGTCTGGGCGGGGCCTCCCCGCCGCGCCGAAAGCTGCCTCTCCGAGTGTCTTAGCTGTGAGGTCTCCCGTTTTTCCCTGCCGATGTTTAGCACTTGAGTTTGTCTGAGGATTGGTCTTTGGACTGTATCACTTTGTGTATTTTTTGTAAAGATAGAGCAGTTAATTATTGTCTTAAAATCGGTAAAAATAGAAGTGTACGTTTTATGAAGAATCCTGGTGAATAGGGAAAATTTTGGCACAGTTGATTTGAAATGGTAGAAGGTAAACCCAGAAAGCAAATGTTTTGCCTTCTCTACATGAGAATGTGGCTTTGGACATGTGTGTTGGAGGAGGTTTGGCCAAAACGGGAGTTAGCGTTATACCAGGCCCAGTTGTCGCAACCAACATCCTTTTCCCTCCTTCAGTCTCTGGGGTGTTAAAAGCCAGCTGTGGACTCCCTGAGTTCCTAGGACAAAGGTTGTTGAGTGTTGACACGTCCAGGTGCAAAGTTCTGGGTGTTTTATTTTATGGGTGAGTACCACCAGCAAGAGGAACGTCTATAAAATGAGTAACGTGGTCAAGCATGCGATACCCAGTTCTGTATTTATAAATTTAACCGACCTGAGCATACTCTTAAGTCAATCTCTGTGTCAGTCTTGAGGGAAGAAGGAATTGGGTTCATAAATTGAACAAGACAGCCCTTTTTGATAAGGAAGGAAAAAAACACACACTAGGAATTGCAGGTAAATGTTACCATTTGTGCAAAACGGTCAACTATCCGAAACTAGGTGTGAAAGTTTTAGGAAGAAAGGGAGCGTGATCCCAGATCGTGGAGGAAGTGAGGAACAGGAAGTAAAGGCATTTCAGTGCCGGGCTAGTGGTGGAGGAATTGGAAGGGAGTGCGCCCAGGGAACGTTGAGAATCAGAGGAGATGTAGGAATGTCCAGCCAGCTCTTGGACACTGCCTCTGTGTCTTTAGTTTCCGTGTGGCTTTGTTCTCATGGCTGGCAGATCAGTGTGGGAGACTGTTAATTCATTCTAACAAGACTGGTCCTGACATTTCAGAATCCTTGGGCGTGTCACGGTGACCCTGTGATGATATTGTTCAAACCTTGACACTTACGGTGATGTCCCTCACCTCAAAGGAATGTATGTACTCGCTAGTGAAGAGAGACTAAATCAACCTCAAAAATACAGAAGAGGGATGGGCAGGGAAAGTTGGTGTATGAGCTGAGGGTGGAACCAGTCAGGCCAGAGTTCCAAATTGGAAAAATCATTAGAGTGTGGGAGGAATTAGAAAGAAGGAATTAAGGAACTCTTGAAATTTCTTGTTTGTTTCAACTGCCTCCCATCCCAACCCCTTTGCTTTGTTTCATTCATGGTTTAACCCACAGGAAGGAAAAAAGCATTGATAAGAGAACACATTGGGTCATCTGAATATGAGAGTATGGGCAAACACATTCTCGGTGGTGGTGTACAATGTGAATTAGAAGCCCCAGGTGAAATACATGCTCTTTGGCACGGTAATCTCTCTTCAGGAAATTTATCCTGAGGAATAATTGGTCATGGGCACAAAGATGTGTGTATAGATGCCGGGCGCGGTGGCTCAAGCCTGTAATCCCAGCACTTTGGGAGGCCGAGGCGGGTGGATCACGAGGTCAAGAGATCGAGACCATCCTGGTCAACATGGTGAAACCCCATCTCTACTAAAAATACAAAAAATTAGCCGGGCATGGTGGCGTGTGCCTGTAATCCCAGCTACTCAGGAGGCTGAGGCAGGAGAATTGCCTGAACCCAGGAGGNGGATCACGAGGTCAAGAGATCGAGACCATCCTGGTCAACATGGTGAAACCCCATCTCTACTAAAAATACAAAAAATTAGCTGGGCATGGTGGCACGTGCCTGTAATCCCAGCAACTCAGGAGGCTGAGGCAGGAGAATTGCCTGAACCCAGGAGGTGGAGGTTGCAGTGAGCCGAGAGCACGCCATTGCACTCCAGCCTGGGTAACAAGAGCGAAACTCCGTCTCAAAAATAAATAAATAAATAAATAAATAAATAAATAAAAAGATGTGTGTATAGAATTTCGTTGTTGTTGCAGAGTTAATGCTGGAAAGAAAAAAGGAAGAACCCAAATATCTAGTGACAGAGGATTCATCAAATACAGTATTTCAAATGATGAACCATGAAGCAGCCACTGAAAAGAAAAATGTAGACATATGGTTATGGACATGGAACCATGTCCAAAACATAGTGTTTGGTGAAAAAAAGCAGGTGACTAACTGTGCAGTTCGTGCCATATGATCCTGTTTTTGTATTTGTGTTACAAAAAGTCAGAGATGTATACACTAAAGTGTTAAGTGTATTCACCTCTAAGTGATGGGATTTAGAATATTTAATTTTTCCTTTTGTGCTCTATCTCTATTTTATTACATTTTCTGAAATAGTCATGTATTATTTCGTAATCTCAAACAAACAAACAGAAAAACAAAAACCACTAGGACTGGTTTCCTGGTCTGGAGGTTTAGCAGCAGGGATTTATCCTCTGGGACTCCGAAGGTGACAGGGGCTGAAGGTGTGGGTTGTCTTCCTGTGAGGGTGATTTCAGTTTCCACTAAGCCTAGCTGGGCAGACTAATTAGAATTGCTTTTCAAAGACAGAAGAATGTTTAAATTATTCATTGTTTTTCATAATCTGTTTTTCTAATAGTTAGGCTATTAATCTGGGTTATTGGTTTTATATCTCAGATTCTGTTCATTTGTAGGATGGCTTAAATGCCTTATCATTTGAAATTGTGGCAAGAGTGTGCAAACTGTAATTACAGGGCCTGGTCCAGTGGTCTAGTGTCACCTTGGTAGGCAATCAGAAGACCTCCCTAACCTCATTTTTATCATCTTTACAATGGGATAGGATGCTTACTCTATGAAGCTGTTGTAAGGATTAAACGAGTGAGCGACTGTAAAAAGTGCTTCGAAACAGACGCATTGCTTGTATTTAATTTAAAATGAAGAATTAGTTTTTGGATACATTCTAATGTACAGAGGTAAAAATTTTAGAAAACAAGAATTAGTTTTGGGGAAAAAGAAAATTAAAGTCTTTGGCTGAGTTTGATGAACCAGGGTTATTTTATTTAAGGTCCAAAGAGCCTTCTTTTTTTGTTTCACTTTTATCAAAATGTCAGACAAACATAGTTTAAAAAATGAAGCAGTACTTCAGAGCTACATACAAAACTGGGACAACTTTGGGAGTAAGAGGGGCAACAGTAATAAAATTATCCCAGACTAGGAAGGAAAAATGGAGACTGTTCCTGACAAACCCTACTTATTAAAATACACACACACACACACACACACAGGCCAGAAGAGGTGGCTCACCTGTAATCATAACTTTTTGGGAAGCCAAGGCGGGAGGATTACTTGAGTCCAGGAGCTCCAGACCATCCCGGGCAGCATAGTGAGACCCTGTCTCTACAAAAAAATACAAAAAGTAAAAATAAACCAGGTATGGTGGCACCCACCTGTGGTTCCAGCTACTGAGGAGGCTGAGGTAGAAGAATTGCTTGAGCCCAGGAGTTTGAGGTGGCTGCAGTGAGCTGTGATCCTGCCGAGGCAATGCAGCCTGCATGAGAGAGTGAGATCCTGTCTCAAAAAACCAAATGAAACAAAACCACATCCCCTGTTTTTCCCTACCATCTCTGACTCCCATTCCTCAGGGACACTGCCTTCAATTATTTTAGCAATTTTTTCATGTTCTCTATATTTCCAAAGAATAGGTTTTAACTGCTTTTCTTGATTTTTCTACTTTATACATTATCTATTGATTTCTTACTAAGGACAATGAGGAATTCTGTCTTTTATGCCCTCAATTCACACATCATTTCCCTCCCCTCATTCCCAACATGATTATGTTATATATTCATCTTTATATTAATATGCCCATATAAATCTTGTTCACAGCTCAACCATATAATTTGTTTCCTTTCTTGTGCAATTGTTCATTGCCCCTGGAATTAATAATTAACTCAAATTTTGGTTTGTTCTATTTTCTATGGCCCCAACCACTTATTCATCCCCAAACTCTCTGAACTCTAAAATTACTCAAACAGCGAATCTATCAGTTTCATATATTATTGGAAATAAACCTTCTGTCCTCAGTCCTCCCACTCCAGGTCAGCCTGGTTCCTGTCCAGAGCACCCCACAGCAGTAGTCTCAGGACTTCTGACCTCTTCTCTTCTGTGCTGGATTCTCTGTTTTCTTGATCCCATGATTGCACTTTGGTTCTTTCATTTTCTTGTTTCCATAAACCCATCCAATTTTACAGTAGCTTAGTAAGAAAGTGGGCATGGAAAAATAAAATAAAAAGTAAAAAAAAAAAAAAGCAAGTGGGCACGGAGATAAACTTTGGAGGCCTTACCTATCTAAAAATTCCTTCATTTTATCCCCATTGTATGGGTTTTTTTTTTTTCCCCCAAACTTAGAGAAGACTTGACTTGCAGGAATATTATAAAAAGTGTCCTTACCAATTCACCAATTGTTAACCTTTTGCCATATTTGTTGCATTACATCTTTTCTCTAGATTGTAAGTGCATACTTTTTTGGGAACCATTTGAGAGTTAGTTGCAGTTATCCTCATGTTGGATTATAGTTTGGCCAAGTATAGAATTCTAAATTGGACATCATTTTCCCTCAGAATTTTGAAAGCATTGATCTATTGGCTTTTGGCTTCTGTTGTTGCTGTTGGAAGGCTAGCATCATTCTGATTCCTGCCCTTTAAAAGTGACTTGTTTGTTCTATCTGTATGTTTTTTGCATTTCCTTTCATCTTTGGTGTTCTGAACTTTTATGATGTACCTTAATGCAAATTTCCTTCCCTTCATTGTGTTGAGTACTTTCTATTGAAAAAGAAAGTACTGGGATAGGAGAGGGGCAAGTCCCATATTTGGCAACTCATGACATTCAGTTCTTGGAATTTCTTTGATAATTTCCTCTGTCCATTTTCTTACTTTTCTGAAACTCCCATCAGCCAGATGTTGGAACTCCTAAATTGATCCTATAATTATATTCTCTTTTTTCTCCAGTTTTTTTTTCTTTGACATTCATTTCACTTTCTTTTTTTTTTTTTT
>NW_016107414.1:5374695-5388977 GCF_001604975.1 Cebus imitator
TTGCCCCTTCTACTAAATTATTTTTTTTTAGAGACAGGATTTTGCTCTGCCACCCAGGCTACCGTGCAGTGGTGCAATCATAGCTCACTCTAGCCTTGAACTCCTGGGCTCAAGTGATACTCCTGGCTCAGCCTCCCAGGTAGCTGGGACCACAGGCATGCACCATCATGCTCAGACAATTTTAAATGTTTTCTCTTGTTGAGAAGGAGTCTTTTGTACTGCCTAGGCTGGTCTTGAACCCTTGTCCACAAGCGATCCTCCTACCTCAGCCTTCCAAAGTACTGGGATCACAAGCATAAGCCACTATGATTGCCTAAATTTCTAATTTTGTCTTTACTCCTTTTTAATTTTCAAAAGCTCTTTCTTGTCACTAGGATGTGCCTTTTCTATGGCATCCTATTCTTTTTATGTATACAATATATTTATTCTCCTTTCTGAAGATGTCAAGTATAGCGGTTCCCCCTGAGGTTTCTTTTGTCTTTTACATTGCCTCTGTATTCATTTTCTATTGGTTTACTTTCAACTTTGCCTTTCACATTAAAGGGTCCCTTTAATTGCTTGGTAATTCTTGGCTCTCTGTTCACAGATCCATAAACATGAGGCACTGAAAAGCTCATTGGAAATTCTCTGAGAGTGAATGGGGCTCACTGCAGGTGAAGGAGAAGAGCCCAGCCCATTTCCCTGGGAGGATCTATGCGTCCTTTCTCCAAGCTGTTCTCTTTCTTAAGAGAGGAATCCTGCCTAGAGAGTTCAAGTATGGCTACCAGAATTCCAGGACTGAGTGGGAAAGGAGCTGGGGTTATCAAGTCTTGGCCATCAGGCTTGTGCTTAATCCCACGGTTTTCAGTAGGGTGTCTCATCTCCTTGCTTAGCTCTGAGCTAGAAGAACCAATCTGTTCACTTCAGAGGATAAATCTCCCACCTTCTCCTGGGGTAGGAGAGGGGCAAGTGCCTGGCTGCGCAGGGCCCAACCGTACTGTATGAGACTTTGAGCAAATCCTCAATTTTGGGCCTCACCCTCCACCCTGGGCTTCTAAAGTGCTATGCTTCAATTTCTGACTTTTCCTGGGTTCTGTGGCACTAACTGATTAATGTGGCACAGGTCATGCCATGGGTCCAGCATGTCATTGTGTCTTCCCAGGAGTCTAAACGGATCATAGCTTATAGCCTTTCTTGAAGTCAGATTGGATAAGTGACTGAATTGTGATTAGTGGAAGTGATGTCCACCCCTTTCAGACCTGGTGCTAAAAAACAGCCTCCAGCCCTTTCTAGATTCTGTGGCCAGGGAGTGGGGTGGGCCCAGAGCACAGTCCTGAGACCTTTGCTCTATGGCAGGCCCTTTAAACTAGGGATGAAAGAGTTGGGTCCTTCGGCCCCTGGGATTTGTTCTTATCTTTAGCTGAGATATACATATTTCTCTCACACACAGGCACACATACATACATATGTATTTGCTATAGAACTCTGTGCATCCAAGACACAATTCCAGAGTACCAGGGGAGCAAGGCCGAGTTGGGAGCATAGAAAAAACAAATCCTTCACTACTTTGCTTTCTGTGGGGGCAAAGAGAGTAGCAGACAGAGGCAAAGGAAAAGACCCTATTGTCTTCATTTCAGTCTCTAATTCCATTATAAGAACACATTTTGGTTTAAAAAAAAGTGTAAAAATAACTAGAAATGTTTTTTTAAAAAGGCTAGAAATATGAATCCTACTTAGATAGATGGGATGGGTTGGTTTATTATCTTAGATCTGGCTGATGAACACAGCTAGGCATAGATTTTAGGCAGGTAAGCAAGCGATTTTAAGTCTGTCTCCAACTTACAGACATATTTGATATTTCCCATTTGGGGACATAAATTTAATTTCATTAGTGACTAATAATAAACAGTATGATATGGGTTTCCCTTGACCTAGAGAATCTCACCCTTCAGCAGTTGACCCTGGGGGCTCTTTGCCAGTTCCACAACTGTTATGAGGTGAAGCCAGGAGGTGCACACATACATCCTGCCACCTACAGTCCCCCTGGATTCTCCCCTCTCGGCCCAAGCTCCTCTTCCCTTTTCTAGTCCTTTCCTCCCACATTTCTCACACCTACACAAGCCCACTTCCGGGGAATCCTCTAAACAGTTAAACAAAGATCATTGAAAATTCATACAATCAATTTCTGTATTCCCAGACTGAGTTACATTTTGAAAGCTTACCACCGGGCAGTGTATAACTGTATCATTTACAGTTGATTTGAATATGGCATTTATGGTCAATAAGAAAGGAGAGTTAAGATTAAGCCATTAGCACGCAGCTACCTACTACGTTAGTGCTGTGAGAGAATCCTACTTGCCCCAGAATGCCTTCTCCAGGCACATCCCCTGCTGCGATTGTGAGCCTCTTTCCTGTCCTTCCTGTGTGGAAATGACCCTGTTGACTGACTCCCCACAGAATTGGTCCCAAGCTGCTTTTTCCAGTGCATTAAGGCCATTATCTGCAGGAATGAGCAATGCCAAGTGCTTTATTCCGAGCTGTATCTGGTGCTTGAGCTGGTGTCTTCAAAAGGAGGACTGTCTTTTCACCAGAGAGATACCTGCAGAAACTGGCTTTCAATAAAGCTAAAAGGAATGCATCCTGGGGCAGCTCTCTTTGTACATTGCCATCCCGATAATAAACAGCTATTCTACTCTGGCCAGCCAGCCTGCCAGCCAGCTTTTTGTGTAATTTCCTTGAAGATGAGGTTGCCAAAAGGAAGAACACACGGCATCAAAACAGAAAGCTACAAGACTGCAGTTATGGGAGGTGATGGTTAGTCACACAGTTTAATAATCTCAAATTCCTAATTTCTCATTTCCCTTTTTCTAACCACCTTTTCCCATGCACAGTCAAGAAATCATAGTAGGGCTGGGTGCAGTGGCTCATGCCTATTATCCCAGCACTTTGGGAGATCAAGGTGGGTGGATCGCTTGAGGTCAGGAGTTTGAGACCAGCCTGGCCAAGATGGTGAAACCCCATCTCTACCAAAAATACAAAAATTAGCCAGGCATGGTGGTGCATGCCTGTAATCCCAGTTATTCAGGAGACTGAGGCATGATAATAGCTTGAACTTGGGAGGCAGAGGTTGCAGTGAGCCAAGATTCCACCACTGCACTCTAACCTGGGCAACAGAACAAGACTCTGTCTCAAAAAAAAGAAAAGAAAAGAAAAGAAAAAAATTATATCAGTGGTTGGCAGCTTCCTCTATAGAAAACAGTCACCAGTGCTATCTTCTTCCAACACCATCACTTAGGACTCCCTGAATAAACACTTTGAAGGCAAAGGTAAAGAAAGGTGGAATAAGCAAATAAGAAGTCATTGTTCCTCCTGGAGTGAATAATTCCCTCCTCTGATTGCCTGAAGCTACAACGACACATGGTCTAACCATGGGACAGCAGGACTGGCTATATAATTTTCCAAACCAGTACAAAATAAAAATGCAGGAGGCCCTTGTTCAAAAGGGTAGGAAGAAAAAGTGCCATTAAAAGTGCTAAAATATAAAGCTTTTCCTTTCTTTTGCCATCTCTTGACCTGTCGGCCATGGTGTGCTTTTAAAATTTGCTTTTTAATATAGCTGGCTTTTGAGCAGGGGACAATCCCAGGGCAAGTGTGAATCCTCGCAGGCTCAAGAGCCCCCTCCATCCAGCCGCAGGCTAATGCTTGGTGCTGGGCAGCAGATGGTTGCCCAACTTGCAGCAGATGATTGGCCCTGAAGGGATCACAACCTCAGTGCCAGGACAAGCTCAGTGCCTGGATTGGGAGTAGGCCAGAGGCAAGTTGCCCCCAAACAGTTGTGCTACCAGGCCCTGCTGCAAACAGCCCCTGGATGCCCAGCCTTGAGTCTCGCCGGGTGCAACCCCAGGTCCCTGTTGAAGGCAAAGGATCACAGCAGGACATTACACCCCAGTCCCCACCTCTGTCAGACGTAACCCAGTTGCCATCCCAGGTAAAGGCAAGGAGGTGCCATAGTGAGGGGAGCAGATGTGGAGAGGGGGTAGCTGGGCAAGGTCCCAGGACCCAGGCAATGGAGAACAGGCTGCCAAAGACCTATTCTCAGGGAGGTGAGGAGCTGGCAGCAGGCAGAATCGCCTGTGCTCCAGTGTTCATCGGACTTCACTTGCAAAGCACAAATTCAAAGCTTAAATTATTAAGAATGTCAAGACAGCAACTTCAGAGCATTAAACTCCAAGCATGCAGGGCTCTTCTAAAGCTGGGGCTGTGTGCAGCTGCACTGTTCCCACACCCATGAAGCCCATCCTTTGCAACCAAATTATAGAAATCAGTGAAGGTCCAGAAAATGTGTGTGTGTTTAAAAACATATTTGTGGCATTTCTCACACGCTGCCTTGTACATAGTCTTATTTCTTTACTACCCTCTTCCCTTCCTGGATACCATCTGCATGGCCTAGCTCCTGCGCTTTTAAGCTAATCTCTGGCATGTTAGAGCCCCTCTCTAATCCTGATCTGTAAATCAGAAACAATAACAATGATCTCACAAGAGTGCTGTGAGGACCAAACGAAGTAAGGCTTAGAAGGCATTCAGCCCAGTGCCTGGCACATGTTTCATACTTGCAAATGTAAAAACATACACACACACATATATATGTGCCCACATACACTGATAGGATGCATCTTTGCTATGACACATAGGGACAGTACCAGAGTACATGGACGATACTTAATAAGTCTATTTTTCACGCAAAAGAACTCAGGGTGAACATATTTTTAAGTGTCAATCTGGCTAATGGATATTTTAAATGAAATATAGTGCAAATGTAAGTCTATTAAGTTAAAGAGAGACTAAAAAGGCTTTTTCAAAAATTCAAGCCATTATGGTAGAGTAATTCCAAACGTAAGCTCAATTTAATTAAGCACATGGCAAAAATAAAGTCTTAAAAAGCCTGATAAATATAATTTCAGTATGAAAATTAGGTTTTCTAAGGAAAGATGAAAGAGATTGGAATTGGTTAGCATAGAAAAGAGAAGGAGAACTTCGAGATAACGAGATAGCTCTCAATTAGAAGGGGGAGATTAAAGTGTACATTTTGTGGCCTGGCACCATGGCTCATGCCTGTAATCCCAGCACTTTGGGACATCAAGGTGGATTACTTGAGCCCAGGAGTTTGAAACCAGCCTGGCCAGCATGGTGAAAGCCTGTCTCTACTAACAACACAAAAATTAGCTGGGTGTGGTGGCTCACACCTGTAGTCCTAGCTGCTAGGAAGGCTGAAACATGAGAATCGCTTGAACCTGGGAGGTGGAGGTTGCAGTGAGCCGAGATTGTGTCACTGCACTCCAGCCTGGGTGACAAAGTGAGACTCTGTCTCAAAAAAATCAATCAATCAACAATCAAGTGTACATTTTGTTCCAAAATTAGTTCATGTTTATTATAGAAATCTTCAAAAATACACATAAGCAAAAAGAAGAAAATGTTAAATATGCATAATCCCACCACTATCATATAGCAAACAAGTTCATATAAACTGATTATCCAACTGTAAATGTAGGTTTGATAGCCTCAATAATTCTGGGCATTTTCATTTTTAAAAATATTTGTCAGTTTTGCAGCTGAAATGGTATCTCATTGCTATTTTGACTTAAATCCTTCTTAGAACAATAAATTACTTATTTCCCCATACGTTTATTGTTCATATGTATTTTTCTTTTGTGAATTATCCATGTCCTCTTAGACCTTTGTTTTTGTTTTCTTTGAGACAGGGTCTTACTCTGTCACCTAGGCTGGAGTGCAGTGGTGCAATCATAGCTCGCAGTCTTGAACTCCTGGGCCTGAGCAGTCCTCCCATTTCAGCCTCCGGAGTAGCTGGGACTACAGTTATGTGCCATCACACCCAGCATTTTAAAAGTCTTATTTATGTATTTATTTTTGCAGAGACAGGGTCTTGCTATGCTGTCAAGGCTGGTCTCAAACTCCTGGCCTCACACAATTTTCTTGCCTTGGCCTCTGAAAATGCGGGGATTACAGGTGTGAGCCACTGCACCTGGCTTAGACCATTTTTCATATCCTAAATGGATATAACAAACATCCTACTTTGTTTTTCTCTTAAAAAGTTATAAATATTTAAAAGAACATATAAAAAGTACAGAAAATAATACAGCAGGTGCAGTGTTTCTATGTGTGTTTCAGAAGGGGCCTGTGGGGGGGAGGGGGCGGGGATAGGGACTATATTAACATAATTTGCCATGTGGCTAGGAAAATAAGTAAATTGTCTTTTTTTTCCATACTGATGTGCAAAAGTGTTTTTGTACATTAAGGATGCTAACACTTTCATACACTATGAAGCTTCAGCCTGGATATTTCTGATCAATTCATCAAGGTGACTACTGAGAACAGAAAAAAAGGAAAATCATTTAAATAAAAATAAACTTTTTTAAGCAAAGCATAGTGGCACATGCTTATAGTCCTAGCTACTTGGAAGGCTGAGGTGGAAGGATCCCTTGAGCCCATGAGTTCAAGGCCAACCGGGGCAAAAAAGCAAGACCTAGTCTCTAAAAAGTAAAATAAATAAATTTAAAAAATTTTTATTTGGATATGAAAAATAATTTCTTGACCATGAAAAGAATCAATTCAGGACTAATTTATCATTATGAAGTCAGTCTCTAATCCACCATCTCCTGTCTAGAATTTACATTAAACTTCATGGGCCAGAACACAGGGGCTAGACCAAATGGTTGTTCACCCTTTCTTCTAGTTTAGTTTCTTTCTAAGTTTATTTTCTTATATTCCACAAAGTACTAATTTATAAAAGGTTTGGGTTACTTGCTTAATCTTATTTAACTTTTGATCCTCCCTATCACAATCAAAACAAGCTGAATCTTTGCAGAAGTTTTGAGTAAGGGCTGCTAAGTCTACTATTATTTGGTGGTTCTGCGAATGAATGTTAATTCTATTATGTAACAATTGGGACAAGTGCTTAATTTATTAAAAAACAGAGCTGGGTGATGTGGCTCATGCCTGTAATCCCAGCACTTTAGGAGGCCAAGGCGGGTAGATTGTTTGAGCTCAGGATTTTGAGACCAGCCTGAGCAACATAGTGAAACTCCATCTCTACCAAAAATACAAAAAATTAGCCAGGCATGGTGGTGTGCACCTGTGGAATAAGACATTTCTCTGAGAAGCCCTGGTTTCCTTTAATGGAGAATGGAATTTTGAAACCAAGATCTCAGTTCTAGGTATGCTCATTGCTTCTGGGGTGTCATTGCTTCTAGGCTCAACAGAGAGAATTAAGAAATATATGTATGTTTGCACATACATATGCACACATCTACATTTATTTCTATACTTATGTATTTGCCTATATGTTGGAAACGAACAATCCACTCTGAAACCTTCACTGCCAATTGAACACTATCAAGTTTATTCTGTCCTCCTGTGTTTCCTTTTCCCCTCTTCTGACAGTGAGAAACCTAGCTGTCGTTATCCATAATACATTTATTTATTTTTGTAGTCCTAGAATACCCATAAACTAGTTTTAGAATTGTTCATCTGTTTCTCTGTGAAAAACAAATTTATTAATTAGAATGCAATATTTGTGTTCCTTTTACTGTCAGCCTTACAGTAGCTGGTCAAAATACTCTTTCCCAGTTACTTAGTTTAGTTCTTTTCTTTCCTACCACCTTCAGTATTGTTATTTACATGTAATACAGCTAGGTTGATTTGTTATTATTTGTGTCTACTTGCATTTCCTCCAACACTTGTGACTGATTTTAATTATATATTTAGTTTAAAAGTTAAGACACAATTCACATACCATAAAATTCACCATTTGAAAGTATACAATCTAGGCCAGGCATGGTGGCTCATGCCTGTAATCTCAGCACTTTGGGAGGCTGAGGCAGGTGGATCACCTGAGATTAGGAGTTCGGGACCAGCCTGGCCAACATGGTGAAACCCTGTCTCTACTAAAAATACAAAAATTAATTGGGTGTGGTGGTGCGTGCCTGTAATCCCAGCTGCTTGGGAGGCTGAGACAGGAGAATCACATGAACCTGGGAGGCAGAGGTTGTGGTGAGCTGAGATCACACCATTGTACTCCAGCCTGGGCAACACAAGAAAAAACTCCGTCTCAAAAAATAAAATAAAATAAAGTATACAATTCAGTGGTTATTAGTATGTTCACAAAGTTAGGTAATCACTACCATTATCTAATTCCAGAGCATTTCATCCCTTAAAAAAGAACTGATATGGTTTGAATCTGTCCCCACCCAAACCTCATGTTCAATTGCAATCCCCAGTGTTGGAGGTGGGGCCTGGTGGGAGGTGATTGGATCATGGGGGAGATTTCTAATGAATGGTTTAGCCCATCCCCTTGATGCTGTCCTTGCAATACTGAGTGAGTTCTGTGAGATCTGGTTCTTTAAAAGTGTGTACCACCTCCCCAGCCCTTGCTCCTGCTCCAGCATTGTGAGTATCTGCTCCCTCTTTGCCTTCTGCCATGTCTGTAAGTTTCCTGAGGCCTCCCCAGAAGCCACCAGATGCCAGCATCATGCTTTCTGAACAGCCTGTGGAATCATCAGCCAAGGAAACTTCTTTTCTAACTCCCTTGCTTAAAACACTTCAGTATTTCCCACTGCACTTAGGATAATCAAAATTTCTTTTTGGGCTCTGCATGGTTTGCCTTCAAACAATCTTATTTCCTATCTTTCTTTCCCTCTACTTTATTCAGTACATTGTACATCCATCAGCCTCTGCTCACTTCCTCAAAGACGACCAGGGCCTCCCCTTCCTGCTCCAGGGCCTCCCCTTCCCACCCCAGGGCCTCCCCTTCCCTCTCCAGGGCCTTTGCTCTAGACCTTCCCTCTGCCCTGAACACTCTTTGCCAGCACTTTGCATGCCTTGTAGGATTGGCGGTTTCTAAGATGGCCCCACTCACCCCTGCCTCCTGGTATTCACACCTTTGCAGAATCCCCACCCCTTGAGTATGGGTTGGATTTAGTGACTCACTTATAATGAACAGAATGCAGCGACGATGATGGGTTACTAAAAGAAGGCGGCTCCCATGCAGGCTGCCCTCTCTCTCTCCCTCTACCGGCTTGCTCTGAGGGAAGCACCTCCTGCCAATTCTAAGCTGCTGAATGGACAGGCCCACATGACAAGGAACTGAGTTTTCTGGCCGACAGCCAGTCAGAACCCAGAGCCTGCCAATAGCCATGTGGGTGCGATTGGTGGCCCAGTCTCCTCCAGGACAGCCTTGGGACGACTGGAGACCAAGCTAATACCTGGAATTTAACCTCATGAGAAAGAAACCCTGAGCCAGAGACACCCAGGCAAGCCATGCCCTGATCACTGACCCACAGAAGCCATGAGATAATAAACGCATGTAATTTTAAGCTGCTACATTGTGGGATAAGTTGCTGTGTAGCAATAGGTAACTAACACACATGGCTGGCTCACTCTCATCCCTCACCTCTCAGCTCAAGCATCACCTTCTCAACAGCCTTTCCTAACCACCCTACCTAAAGTAACTTTCTCCCTGTCTTGCTTCTTCCCCAAGTTACTTCCTAATATGGGGCCCTGTTTTCTCTCTTTCATAGCACTTATTACCATCTTTGATTACTTCCTTTACTGTGTATTATCTGACATCCCACAACAGGAACGTAAACTCCTAAAGTGTAGGGCAGTGGCCTGGCTAGTTCACTGCTCTATCCCCAATACCTAGAACAATACCTGGCCAGGTACTTGCTGAATACATGAAAGAGAGCAATGTTTCTGAATTATTTGCTCCAGAAATTTCCTGGTGTTCAGAAGAGCCAAATCCTATGAACCGAGCATAATCTGTGTTTTGATAAGAACCTTGACAGCCAACAAGGCCTGGGGCTGTTTTCAGCTTTTAGCACAAGATCTGCTTTTATTTTTTGGATCAGGAAAGTAACTTGCCAGAGCTAGCAAGTGGTAGAGCTGGGATTCAAACCAAGGTTTATCTGAGTTCAAAGCCCATGTTGCCACAAAAATTATATAAATAAATAAAGTGAAAATACTTAAAGCAAAATGGAAGACAGGAGACAAATAATCAAGGAGATAGGGGAGGAGATAAAAACTGTGTACTGGTCCATGGATAATTGAAGTGGAAAAAACATGGGAACTTGGGCTTATTTAGAAGCCTCCTAGATATGAAAAGGATCGCATCGGGGGCAGCCTAACTGTGAGTGAGGTGCATCATGGTAGAAGCACCCACACTACCTTGGTGCTTATTACCAACCCCTCACCTCAGGTGGCTTTGCAGATGCAAGTATTTGACCCTCTCTGGAGACTGTGGGCTCTGCAGCAGATCTGCAATAGCTCCGCAGATCCTGCTTCTTTGACAACCCAAGATGTAATGCCTAGCAGGGGCTGCAAGATGTAGTACAGTTGTAGTAGATCACAAGAAGATTAAAGTCACAGCACTAGTGCCCACTTACTCACATGTCCCCTCCTGTCCCCAGTTTCCATGGCAACCGTGATAGTGAACCATAATAAGAAGGTCACGTTCCTGACCAGGGCTCCCACAGTGCTTTGGGTTCATATCTCAGCTCTGCCACATTCCACCACGTTTAGTGGTATGACTTTAAGCAGGATACCTCTTGTGCACTTCAAAAGCTCTCAGCCTCACTTCTTATTTTGGCCACTGATCTGGTGACCAGTTCCATGCAAGCCTAGGTGGTGTAGCCTGACAGCATCTAAGCCACAGGCTCCTTGATTCCTGCTCTGGGGTTTCTCTGGCATGACGTGTGGTATGTCTATAGGACTCCACTCAGCTTTCACTCATGTGCAGATTGGAAATATGGCACTTAACATGCTGTGTAGCAAACTGACCAGTGGGGCAGGGACTGATGAATAAATGTGTCTTCTGTCTTCTTCAGATGGATAATTCTCAGAAGATCCAGTGGGATCAAGCAACCAGGCTTCCACAGTGCTGCTCAACTCAATACACATCCTTGTGTTGGTTTTCTTTTCTTTCCATTTACTCCCTCTGTCCCTCACTCTTGCCCCTGGGATCATTTTCCCAATTAAACTACTCATCCACGAGCCTTTGTCTTGGGCTTTGCTTTCAGTGAAACAGATTATTTTATCCCTCTGTGTCTCAGTCACCACCTGTAATACTGAAAATATTTGCATCTCTTTCACAAGGTTGCTGCAAGTGTCAAGTCATAATCCATGGAAAGTGTGTTGGGGACTGATCAGTTCACAGCAAGCAATGTATGAATTCCACTTACAGCCATTGCTTGTCATATTATATCACAATATATCTTTATCACAATATAGAATATCCTTACTCTATTCCTCCAGCTTTCAGCTGGCCATTTATGTTTTCAATTATTCTACTAGAAGCAAATAAAAGAGAGAAGAAACGAAAGATGCTCCACATAGAAAATTGTTACTGATGAAGCCAATGACAAAAATGTTGGGGACATTTTTTTCTTCAAATTTAATACAAACAGATTTAATTCAAACAATTTAAAGATCACATGTACATGCTTCTCTGAGATGACTCATGTGGGGGAATATCCTCAACTGGGGTATAAGGCTGATGTCTGGAATTATTTTAAGGTGTAGGTTTATTTGCCAGCTCTTTGTAAGTTGAATGGCCCCATCCATGCTAGGCCTACTCTTTGCTCAGCTACCGCAGGCGGTCTATGGTGTCTCGATCTGGATAGCCATGGAGCACTACCTCAAAGACTTCCCCAGGTGTGGACAATATTCTGAATGTCAGAATCACCATTGCCATTTCATTCTCCTTCGTAGGCCATATCAAACACAACACTCCATTCCACAGAGCTTTCCTTGGAAATGTCTCCCACACGTAACCTCACCTTTCCATTCACACTTTAGCATGACTCCAAACCATTTCCTTGGAATACCTTTCCTTTGCTCTCCGTTTGTCCATTTCAGAACATTTTTAAATTGCAGCTTTTTTTTTTTCTTTCTCCCTCTCTTCTCCCTGAAGCTACTCAGGTCCCTCTCTTGCTGCTTCTCATGCCTCTGGCATATCAGATAATGATATTACCTACTAGGAGACAGCAACTTCTGGAGGAATGTATTCTTCCTTTAAGACGAGCCAAAAGCCAGAGTTATCCATTGCGACACCAGCAGCTGCCTCAGCCTGTGCTAACAATTCTTTTTCTGAATCCCCATCCTAGTTTGGACAAGTAACTCAGAATAATATTATCCATGATCATGGAAATGGCTAGTTTAGTGGAGGATTTAGAATGCCTAAACTAGAAATAATCAATGGTGATTTAAAAAAATGAATAACAGACACCAACAATTACACAGGGTTGCCAGGTATCATGAATTTGCTCAGTGAGTACTCAGAACCACTTACATGTCCTTAAACATTTACTTTACCAATTGTGTGTATGTTGGCTATTCCTTGCACTATGCTTGTCCTAGATTGCTGTGTGGAGAAAATTTGAAGACTGTGACATAGGGAGGTGGAGCTGATGCAGGGACTAGCAGTCTCCTTAAAGTGAGAAAATGAAGCTCAGAATATGATATGTAAAGACAAGGGGGGCTAGAGTTTGCCAGACAGAGTACCAGAGAAGAGAATTTCACAGAGACGCTACTCCAGAAATTTTCAAAGCGCTCTTCTAAAGCATTTAGCTGAGTATTGATCAGCACATGCATATGAAGGAACTGCCCAAGGCCGGGTAAGGAACCACTTGAAAGGCTTATAGGTAACAGTGACTGGTATTCATACAGGGCTGGGAGTAGTCCCTCTTACCACCAGCCAGACTGAAAAAAGTTTATGATTTACAGAGCATTGTCTCACATACAGGGAAGGATGTTGTCTCAATAGGGGAATAATTAGCTACGAACTGAGCACTGGTCCAGTGCTAACAAATCAGGATAGCAAGGTCCAAAGTATTAAACCACTGCCAAGTAACTTAGCTGCATGCCAGCGCAAAGCTCAAGAATATTTAGAAATCAAAAATATCAGCTAACGCCCTTTTTGGCCTTAGCCCACCTGTACCCAGGTGAATTAAAAAAAAAAGAAATAAAAAATATTCACCTCCCAAGAAGGTGAAATTTACAATGTCTGGCATCCAAGCAAAGATTGCCAGAAATGGAGAGAAGCAGGAAAGTATGTCTCAAATAAGGATTTTAAGAAATCAATCAATCAGAAATGAATCAGAACTAACACAACTGTTAGAACCAGCAGTCAATAACATTACAACAGTTATTATAACTGCTTTCTATATGTTCAAAGTTAATGAGAGACATGAAGATATAAAACCACCCAAATTGAATTTATAAAGATGAAAACTATAATGTCTGAGATTAAAAAGACACTGGATGCTATTAATGGCAGATTAGATATTGCTGGAAAAAAAAGATTAGTGAACTGAAAACCTAGCAATAAAAACCATCCACTAGAATACAGAGGGAAAAGTGAATTTATTTAAGAGAAGAGAAAAGAAAAGAAAAACAGCTTTAGTAAGCTGTGGGGCAACTTCAAGCCTAATGTACATATAATTGGCACCCCCAAAGGAGGTGGGAAAGAAACTAGAAAGCTGAAAATATTTGAAGATACAATGGCCAAAATTTTCTTAGATTTGATGAAAACTATAAACCCACAGATCCAAGATGCTCAGTCACCCCCAAAGTGAAATATGATAAAACTACATTAGGACACATCATAATCAAATTGCTCAAAAAATATTGATAAAGAAAACATTTTAATAGCGCTACAGGGAAAAGACACATTACAGAGAAACATTTATAAGAATAACAGCAGATTTCTTATTGAAAATAAGATGAGATGACAGTGTTTAAAAAAAATCTTTAAAGAACTATAAGGAAAGAGCTGCCAACCTAGAATTCATTACCCAGCGAAAGTATTTTTCAAATACGAAGGGCTTAGAGATAGAAAACAGATTAGTGTGACAGGATCTGTGGGGAGGGGAGAATGGGCTGTGGCTGTCAATCAGTATACAGTTTAGCTGGGGATAAACATCCTGGGATCAGATAGTGATAATAGTTGTGCAGCCTTGTGAACATACTAAAAGCCACTGAATTATACACTTTAAAAATGGTAAATTTTGTAGTATGTGAATTATATATCCATTTTTTAAAACTAAAGAAAAAAAGGTAAATACTTTTCCATACATACAAAAGATGAAAGAATTTATCATGAACCAACCTGCATTGCAAGAAATGTTAAAGAAAATACTTCAGACTAAAAGCAAGTAATACCAGATAGTAACTCAAATCCATACCAACATAAACCAAGAGCAGTGAGACAGCTAATTATGTAATAATTAAAG
>NW_016107414.1:5389192-5393643 GCF_001604975.1 Cebus imitator
ACAACTTTTTAAATGAAAATAATGAAATAATAGAATTGCATTATGAGATTTATACCATGTGTATTAGTAAAATGTATGACAACAATAGCATAGAGCAAGAAGTGACATCACTACATGTTCTACAGATATTAAAAATTAATAAGGGAAGACTATAAACATCTTTATGCCAATAAAGTCAACAACTTAGAAGAAATCGTCAAATTCCTTGAGTGACACAAACTATCAAAGTTTACCCAAGAAGAAACAAATGATGCAAATACCTCTATTTTAAAAATTGAATTTGGGCCAGGTGTGGCTCACACCTATAATCCCAGCACTTTACGAGACTGAGGTGGGATGATCACTTGAGCTTAGGAATTAAAGACCAGCCTGGGCAGCATATTAAGAGCCCCATCTCTACAAAAAAAATACAGAAAAAAATATTAGCTGGGTGTGGTGGCATCCACCTGAAGTCCCAGCTGCTTGGGAGACTGAGGTGGAAGGATCAGTTAAGCCCAGGAGGTCAAAGCTGCAATGAGTTGAGATTGCACCACTGCACTCTAGCCTGGGCAACAGAGTGATACTCTGTCTCAAAAATAATAATAGCTAATTATTAAAAATGAAATTTGTAGTGAAAAGCCTTCCCAAAATGAAGACTCTAGACCCAGATAACTTCATTGGTGAATTACCAAATATATAAGAAATAAATAATTTGAGGATTATACAAACTCATCCCTGATATCAAACCAGAAGAAGACTTTACAGGAGAAGAAAACTAAAGAACAATATCCTTTGTGAACATACACACAAAAAATTCTAAACAAAATCTTAGCAAATCAAATCCAACAATAAATAAAAAGGGTAATATTGAGAGGCTGAGGCTCTCTTCAGGCCAGGAGTCTGAGACCAGATTGGGAAACATAGCAAGACCTGGTCTTTACAAAGAATAAAAAATAAGCTGGGCATGGGGGTATGCGCCTGTAGTCCCAGCTACTTAGGAGTTTGAGGCAGGAGGATTGCTTGAGCCCAGGAGTTCAAAGTAACTATTACCATGCCACTGCACTCCAGAGTGAGACTCTTAAAAAAAAAAAAAAAAAAAAAAAAGGTAATGCATTGTTAGCAAATGGGGTTTATGCCAGGGATGCAGGTTGATGTAACATTTGAAAATTAGTCAGTGTTATTTGTCATATTAACAAACTAATAAAGAAAAAACATATGATCATCTCAATAGATGCAGGAGAAGCATTTGTGATAAAAACTCTCAGCAAAGGAGAAATAGGAGGGAATTTCCGCAACCAGCTAAAGGGCATCCAGAAAACCTACAGCTACCATCACACTTAATAGTAAAAGACTGCTTTCCACTCTATTCCTCACTATGCTAGTGGTTCTAGCCAGTGCAATAAGCAAGTAAAAGAAATAAATGGCATCCAGATTGGTCAGGAAAAAGTAAAACTGTCTTTATTTGAGATGACATCCTAGTCTACGTAGGGAATCCAATTCTATTGTGGGTTTAGAAAAAGTAAGCTTAGTTAGGTCATAAGATACAAGATCAATATTTTTTAAAATCTGATATACCCTGCAGTAAACAAAGGGAAATTGAATAAAAGCTACCATTTACAATAATATTTTTAGAAGTCAAATAGAGATAAATCTGACAAAAGATATGAAAGACCAGTACACTGAATACTATCAAACATTACTGAGATAAAATTTTAAAATTTAAAAATAGGGAGATATACTGTGTTGATGGGTCAGAAGACTCAATATTGTTAAGATATTGTTTCTCCTAAAATTGGTTTATAGGTTTAATGGAATCTTAACAATAATCCCAGCAAGCTTTTTAATGATAAAAATTGACAAGCTGATTCTAAAATTCATATGGAAATACAAAGGACCTGAAATAGTTAAAACATTTGAAAAAGTAGGACAAAGTTGGAGAACTAAGGCTACCTTATTTCAAAAATTATTATAAAACTATAGTAATCAGGACAGTGTAGTACTGGCACAAAATCAGTAAAAGTAGATTAGTAAAACAGAATAGAGATACAAGCAATAAACCCAGGCCTATATGGACAATTGATTTTTTTTTTTTTTTTTTTTTTTTTTTTGAGACGGAGTTTCACTCATGTTACCCAGGCTGGAGTGCAATGGCGCACTCTCGGCTCACTGCAACCTCTGCCTCCTGGGTTCAGGCAATTCTCCTGCCTCAGCCTCCTGAGTAGCTGGGATTACAGGCACGCGCCACCATGCCCAGCTAATGTTTTGTATTTTTAGTAGAGACGGGGTTTCACCGTGTTGACCAGGATGGTCTCGATCTCTTGACCTCGTGATCCACCCGCCTCAGCCTCCCAAAGTGCTGGG
Organism: Cebus imitator; assembly: GCF_001604975.1. Taxonomy (NCBI): domain Eukaryota; kingdom Metazoa; phylum Chordata; class Mammalia; order Primates; family Cebidae; genus Cebus; species Cebus imitator. Next base: position 5,391,533 of record NW_016107414.1, read on the forward strand.
ATTACAGGCTTGAGCCACCGCGCCCGGCCTGACAATTGATTTTTTATAAAGGTACAGGCAATTTAGTGGAGAAAGGATAGTCTTGTCAATGAATGGTTTTAGAATAATTGGAGATATCCACATGCAATAACAAAACAAAACAAAACAAAACAACTTCAAAACATACCTGTACCGTATACAAAAATTTACTCAAAATAGACTTAGATCTAAAACTGTAAAATTTTCCAGGAAAAAACAAAGTAAATAATCTTTGTGATCTTGGTTTATATAAATATTTCTTAAGTATATTATCAAAAGTGCAATTCATTAAAAAACCAAATTAATAAATTAGACTTAAACACTTCTACTCTTTGGAAGACACTGTTGAGAGAATGAAAAGAGAAGCCACAGACTGAGAGAAAATATTTTAAAATCATGTATCTGGGCCAGGAACACTGGCTTATGCCTGTAATCCCAGCACTTTGGAAGACTAAGGTGGGTGAATAACTCGAGGTCAGGAGTTCAAGACCAGCCTGGCCAATGTGGTGAAATTCCATCTCTACTAAAAATACAAAAATCAGCCAGGTGTGGTTGTGCACTCCTGTAGTCCTAGCTACTTGAGAGGCTGAGGCATGAGAATCACTTGAACCTGGGACATGGAGGTTGCGGAGGATGCAGTGAGCCGAGATCTACACTACACTCCAGGCTGGGCAACAGAGCGAGACTCCGTCTCAAAAATAAATAAATAAAAAGTTGTGGATCCAGAATGTATAAAAGCTTTCAAAACTCAGTAATAAGCAAACCAACAACCCATGCAAAAGTTAGAAAAATATTTTATTAGATAGACCCTTAGTTAAAGAAGATAGGTGGTTGGTAAATAAACATATAATAAGGTTTTCAACATCATTACCCATTAGGAAAATACAAATTAAAATCATAAAGAGATATGATTACATACTCACTAGAATGGCTAAGACAAAAAAAAATCACCATTCTTAGTGTTGGAACTCTCACATACTGCTGGTGGAAATATAAAATGATGTCCACTTTGGAAAAGCCATTTGACAGGTTAAAAAAAAAAAAAAGTTAAACATATCCTTACTGTGTGACCCAGCCATTCCCCTCCTAGGTGTTTACCAAAGAGAAAAATAAAGCATATATCCAAACAAACACTTGTATATGAATGTGCATAGCAGCTTTATTTGTGATACCCATTGTCAGGTTTGAGCCCCAACTGAGGCCCAAGAGGAGTGGCTGGAAGTGGGGGGCGGGGCAGGGAGCTAGAAGAACACTTGAGAGATATCAGGTAGACGGGACATGGCATTATTTAACCCCACTCTCACAGTGTCGGTGCTGCGTTTGTACACCTCACAGACAACAGTGGCTCAGAGCCCGGTGATGAGCTTTCCCATGTTATGGCAACATAGCTGTGATTACATAATGCATGAAATTGTGTGCCTGTGCTTCTGTCCCACTGAGTCATGCAGGGTGTTTGCCTCTGCCTATGCCTGCCTGGCTGCAGTGCAGCCATTTTCCTTACAGCCATGTATTCACTTCTCTAAAATTCCCAACCATCCTATAAGTAGGTGCCCTCTGTATCCTTATTTTCCAGAATGTCGTTAGGAAGTGGGGTCACTGGCTGGAGAAGGGAAGCTATATATGTTGGGTTAACATATTTGAAGTTTCCTTATGGGAAAGGGATTAAACTTGTTTTATATAACAAGTAGGTAACAAGCATTTATCTAATATGAAAGGTAAACAAAGCACAGTGGGTGAAGATGCAGGTAGGGAAATCTGTTTCAATTCAATGTAGAAGTAGTAATTAGTGTTCTGTACTTGTCTGTCAGGAGGCCTTCGCCTCTCCAGCTTCTTCTGTTAGCAACCTGATAACTTGGTTATAGGAATGAGCAAGGGGCTGGGAGCGTGTGGCTCACGCCTGTAATGCTGGTACTTTGGGAGGCAGAGGCAGGTGGATCATATAAGGTCAGGAGTTCAAGAACAGCCTGGCCAACTTGGTAAAACCGGTCTCTACTAAAAATACAAAAAATAGCTGTGCATGGTGGCGCATACCTGTAATCCCAGCTATTTGGGAGTTTGAGGCATGAGAATCACTTGAATCTGGGAGGCAGAGG
>NW_016107414.1:5393778-5408901 GCF_001604975.1 Cebus imitator
AAAAAAAAAAAAAAAAAAGGAATGGACAAGGTCCAGGTCGAGTGAATAATATTCCATCCATCTGGCCACAGTGACTGGTCCAGGGATGGACATATGGCCACAGCCAGGACAACCAGAATCCTTAGCCAGATATTTTCTAACTGAACTAGTCTTTTGTTTCAGTTGCTGAAATTTTTGGCTATGGGCCCAGAACAGTTTGAGGGCATGCTGCCTGCTGCACAGGGAAAGTTCATCTGCAGAAGGCCTTCAGCACAAGTGTTCATAGCATGAATTAGTTATGAAGTGACTGATCGATTAGAGAACATGATCTGTGTGATATTCCAACTGCTATTATTATAACCTTATCCCAAACTAGCAAGTAGAGTAGGAAAAACATAGTTGGAAGCAACACCAGCTGCAATGTCTGAGTGACTTCATGTTTCGTTTATCAACGCACTGGGTGATAAAGTTGACAAGAATGTGTACAAGTTGTTCTAATGATAAGGGTGGCAGAAATAGTAAAAGAATGGCCATCATTCTTGAGAAAGAGCTATATATAATGTAGAAATGAAAGATAATTAAAAGCCTAGAAAGCCTTAGATTCAGACTAAGTTAATATTAAATGGTGAGAGGTGTTGGAATAATAAAATATAGATCATTAAATAATAAACTTCTCTATGAGAAAAGGAAGAATCCTATAGAAGACTAAAGAGGTCAGGGAAGGGCCTTAGCTAAATTGAAATATCTATTAGATGATCCATATGAAATGATTTTTTTTAGGTCAAAACTGTTAAATAATAGCAGTTTCATATGATTCCCTCTAATATATGGGCTCTGTATTTTGTTATGTCAAATGAGAAGCAAGATGGTTTCTGAGATATTGAATGGCTAATTACAAAGTTTCTGTTTAATATCCCAGGAAAGTTTTTGTTTTTTGAGGCAGGTCTTGCCCTGTTACCCAGGCTGGAGTGCGGTGGTGCAATCATAGCTCACTGTAACCTCAAACTCCTGTGCTTAAGTGATCCTCCTGCATTGGTTCCCCAAAATGCTGGGATTAAGGTGTGAGCTACCATGCCTAGCCCACAGGCTGGGTGCGGGGGCTCACGCCTGTAATCCCAGAACTGTGGGAGGCTGACGTGAGCGGATCACCTGAGGTTGGGAGTTCCACACCAGCCTGACCAACATGGATAAACCCCATCTCCACTAAAAATACAAAAAAATTAGTCAGGTGTGGTGGCCCATGCCTATAATCCCAGCTACTCAGGAGGCTGAGGCAGGAGAAACACTTGAACTTGGGAGGCAGAGGTTGTGGTGAGCTGAGATCGCACCACTGCACTCCAGCCTGGGCAATAACAGCAAAACTCTGTCTCAAAAAACAAAACAAAGCAAAACAAAAAAACAAACAAACAAACTACATAGTAGGATTTAGGAATGCTTCAGGAAGAGGTATTTGCAATGGGTATTGAAGCCTGCTTGAATTAATGATGGAGATGGAATAGAAAAATATTCCAGATCAAGGACTGCATAAGAGAATGCATGAAGAACAGAATAGAATAAAATGGGTATAGTATTCTACCAAATACGTAAGAAAGGAAAAACGAAGTGCATATTATTTACTTGTATAAATTTTTAAAATTTCTGAATACTCACAAAAAAACTCTTATCGGTGGTTGACTGAAATGGTATGGATTTTAGGTGGATAAGGACAGAGGTGGAGGGAAGATTTGCTACTAGAACTAGAGGGGTCCAAGAGAAGATTGAGTGGACAGCAGGACTAGGATCTTGTTAGATCAGCAGAGCCTTGAATGCTTTTCTATGAGGTTTATAGTTCAGTTTCTTGGTAATGAAGGGCCACTGTGAATTTTAAACACAAGACGGACATGATAAAATCTTTATGGAAAGCTTCAGAATTTGTTCTGCAACACTGAAGTGCAAGAAATGTTACATTCCTTTATGTTCCAAAATCAAATCAAATTTGCTTCAGCCCCCATTCGCCAGAGTTGGCAAAAAATCCCAGTCTCACCGGATATGGCAGTGGTGAGGAGGCATTCTCCCCAACCCCTCATCTCAGTTAGAATCATGTGAGTTCTGAGAACTTATGGGTGTCCTAAAGAGGAATCTTTCAGCCTGTGATCTGAACTTTGCTGTTTCTTCCTACCCTAGGATCAGGGCCAGCTACATAATTTGCAGGGCTCAATGCACAATGAAAACACAGAGTCCCTTGTTCAAAAATTACTAAGAATTTCAAAATGGCAACAGCCAAGCATTAAACCAAACATAGGGCCTTTTGGAGCACAGGGCCCTGCATGGCAGCACAGATTATAGGACCATGAAGCTGGCCCTGCCTTGAAGGCAGGTAACCTAGAGTGGGGCAAAGTTCTTTGCCAAACTGTGGTCTAGGAGTCTCAGCTGTATTTTCCCCAAACCTGGTGCTCATTCCATAGGCCCTGAACTGTTACCTCGTCACCACCAGCTGTGATTCTGCCACCTCCAGAGCACTGGTGCCCTGCTTCCTCAGGCCCTCCTCAATTTTTTTAATCATCTAAGGCTGTGTTTCCCTGGAAGGAGAACCTGAAACAAGGACTTAAGTGCAATAGTTTATTTGAGAAGTTGACCCAGAAGAGGGTGTGAGAGATAGGGGCAGCAGATGAGGGAAAGAGTGCAAGGCAATGCATAGATGTATAAGTGAGCTGGACGCTGCTGACCATGTTACCAGCTATTACTGCTGGAGTCAGAGGTGAGGCCAACAGGATTTAAAGTGTTGAAAGTGATGTACAAGAGGTATCCCTTACAATGCTTCCCAGACTTCAGTGTGCACCAATCACATACAGATCTTGTTAAAATGCAGATTCTGATTCAGTAGGTCTGGGGTGGCACCTGAGTTTCTGCATTTCTACAAACTCCAGGTGCTGCTGGTGCTGCTGGTCTGCAGATCACATTTTGGGCAGCAGGACATGACACATTCCCCAGGTGCACCTCAGCCTCAACCCTCAGCCTCTCCTCTTGTCTTTCCCAGAGCTCAGACTTGGTACCCAACCTATTAGCATACAGAACCTTGGCTGCCAAGGATGGCGAAGGAGGCAGAGTTCCCTTTCTGTCTACAACCCAGAAGACACATGGCACTTAATTTCCTCATCAGGTTACCTGGACAGGTCTGCTTTGTAAAGATAATACAGGTGGCACTATGAGGCATGAAAAAGAACCACAGAGAGAGAGTCAGCTATAATCAGACAAGTTGATAGAGGCTGAATTGGGGCCCTTTTGGGGATTGGAATGGAAGCAACCAGAGAGCCTTTCCAGGGCTTGATTCAGCCCATGTTAGCAGGAAAGTGAGAAGGAAGGAACAAAGTTCCAGAGTTTTGCCCCTGGATGTGCCTAGAATGATGAGGGCGCTATTAACAGAGGCAGGTGGAGGGCAGCAACAGCTTGTGGGAGGAAAGGAATTCAGTTTTAGCCATGCTAGGTTTCAGGAGCTGTACATCCTTACATCTAAGACAAGTCCTAGGCATCTAGGGAAGAAGACATGAAATCAAATGGTAAAAGAAATACAATGATGGGCATCCAGTGAGTTCAGATGTGAAGTACAAAGTTTTTTAGGAATAAGAATGTTAGGACAAATGTTCACTGAGTGGAAGAAATCTAAAATAATGTAGTGTGGAGAGAGCTGTTTTGGTGGCATAGGGTAATGCTACTAGAATTCCAGGAGAAAAAAAAAAACTTATAAGCAGGCATGTAGCATTTTCTTTTATAATAAACAGTGAAAAATCTTTCAGAAAATCTTTGTGCCAAGCTCCCAAGAAAGCCGATCTGGTCCTTGCCATTGTCTGCTTTGTTGTTAAATATAGAATCTGAAGCTCTGGACTTGCTCATCTGGTATCTTTTATGAGCACTGCTTGTACATAAAATATTCTTCTGTGTCCCATTTAATGTGGTCACATAAATATATTTAGATATGCAAGATTTTTTCCCTTAGGGCTTTTTTTAAACTGACAATTTTATGAGGGAAAAAATTCATGCCTATAAAACGATCTGCTGCAGCTTTTTGGATGTTTCTCCAATCCTTATCAGTGTGAACATACAGAATGTACATGTTCACTTAGATTGGCTATGAATCATTGGTGTGTAGATTGTTTAATGACCACATATTCCTCCCATTTCTGTTCTTATCCCCGTTCGCAATGTGACCCAGAGGTGAAGTTGATTGCATCTCTTCTTGAATCTCTGCTGGCCTTATGAACAGCTTTGCCCAGCAGATTGTAGTTTCTGCTCTTGCCCTCCTGCAATACTGCCATTGTCATGTGAAGGAGCTTGGAATAGCCTCCTTGCTATGACAGATCATGTGGAGACAGAAAGGCCCACTTTCAAACACCAGACATGTGAGCAAGGCCTTTTTACACCATCCAACCTGAGTTGAGCTACCAGATGATCATAGTCACAACAGTAAACCCATAACAGGCCAACCAAAAAAACCATTTAGCTGAGCCCAGCCCAAATTGCTGACCCATAGAATTGTGGACAAATAAAACAGTGCTTGCTTTAAGTCACTAACTTTTAGATAGTTTGTACATAATAATAGATAACCGATAGAATTTGGTATCTGATATTTGCTTCTGATTTGGAATCAACATTATTTTTATATATTTTTTCATGTATTGAATAAGTTGTAAGATAATAATTTTAAAAGGCTATACCCAGTTCTATTATGTTATCTTACCAAACTTAAACTCTTCCCAATATTTGGACATTTGGTTTACAGAGTTTTTCATTTTTATGGATATTGTTCTAAAATATTTGTACAAATGGCTTCTAAATTGTTTCCTGTTGTTTTCTTAGAAAAATTTCTTACCAAAAGTGGAATCAGTAGAGGAAAGAATGTCAAGTGTTAACTCTCTTTACATATTGATTGACTGCTTTCCAAAAGATTGTTATCAATTTATAGAGCAGCCAGCTGTGTACCTGTCTCCCTGTGCCCACTTAGCAACTTTTTTTAATTTAGCAATTTTTAAATTGAGATGTGCTATGATCTGAATGTTTGTGTGCCCCCTAAATCTGTATGTTGAAATCCTAATCCCCAAGATGATGGTATAGGAGGTGGAGGCCTTTGAGAGATGATTAGGTGATGAGGTTAGATTCTTGTGAGTGGAATTAGTGCCCTGATGAAAGTGGCCAGAGAGATACACCTTGCTACTTCTGCTGCAGTTACAGTGAGAAGATGGCCATCCATGAGAAAGCAGACCCCTACCAGACACTGACTCTGCCAGTACCTTGATCTTGGACTTCACAGCCACCAGAACTATGAGAAATAAATTCCTATTGTTTATAATCCACCTAGTTTATTGCATTTTGTTATAGCGGCCCAAACAGACTAAAACAAAATATAACATATATGTGGCAAAGTATATAAATGTTAACTTTATGGCTTGATTAATATCTACAGATAGACAGAGATGGACAGATAGATAAATATACAGGCTCTGTGTAATCACCACCCATATGAAGGCTCAAAACATTTCCAGCTCTCCAGAAGTTTCTCTTGTGCCCCTTCCCAGTCAATACCATCTGCAGAAGTAACCACATTCTGCAAAATTAATCTATGATGACTTCCACAATCATAGATTAGTTTTGCCTAATCTTGAACTTCATATAAATGGAAGCATACCCTTGTGTACTCTTGCATGCCTGCCTTCTTTTGCTCATCACTATATCTGTGAAATTCATCCATCTGGTCGTTGCATATGGCAGTGGGTCATTCTTTTCACTGCTGAGTATTATTCCACTAAGTGAGTATGCCACATCTTCTTTACACATTCTTCATTTGATGGGCATATATGTAGTTTTTCTTTTGATGTTATTAAGCAATGATTAAGATTTTTTTTTTCAATTATTTTAACAGCTCAATAGATGTGTGTTGGTGCCTTAGAGGTGATTCATTGATAATATCCTCAATTACTGTTGGAGTGTAGCAGAGGAGGTACTAGGGACTAGTTTGAATAAGTGGACAGGGAGCAGAAGATGAAGACTTTGTGAGCCATGCTGAGGAACTTGGGCTTTGCAGCATGAACATAGGAGAGTCACCAAGGGATTTGAAGCAAGAGAGGGAATTCATCAAATTTACATTTTAAGGAAATAACTCTGGCAGTGGGAAGGAGAACAAATGATTTGAGAAAAAGACTGAAGGAGGAAGATTCCTACGCAGCAGGCTAGGCACTAGCATGGGTGAGAGATAAGCCAGGCATGAAGTAATATAGCAGCAACAGAAATAGTGTCTGATGGGATTTGGGGGATGAAAAGGCGGGAGGAAGTAACTAAGGGTTTCTGCTGGGTAACTAGGGTGGTGATAGAGGCATGGACTAAGATAAGAAGTAAGGTTGGGGAGCAGGAAAAGACAATACATTGAGAAAGATACCAAGGTTTTCTTGGATATGTTGAATTTAAGATATGTGTGGCATGTCCAGGTCGAGCTACATAACAGCTGGATATGTAGCCCTGGAATTCGGGAAAGTGGTTCTGTTAGAAATTTCATCAGCACATGGTAGAAAAGCCTGGAAGGTTGATGAAGTTAGTTAGAAAATCACTGAGGGAAAGAAGGCAGGTAGTAAAAAGGGAAGCCAACGAAGGAGGTAACAGGAAAGATGTGGGTCTTAGAAGTTCAGGGGAGAAAAATTTAAAAAGGGAATACCTACAGAGTGGGAGCCAGATTGCAGTGAGTTGAGGAAATGGAAGGGAGTCATTAGATTTGCCTTTTAAGAAATTGAGCTGCAGATAAGAAGAAAAATGATGGTGTCATGGCCAAGATCAACGTCTTCCTTCCTTCCTTCCTTCCTTCCTTCCTTCCTTCCTTCCTTCCTTCCTTCCTTCCTTCCTTCCTTCCTCTTTCTTTCTCTCTTTCTTTCTCTCTTTCTTTCTCTCTTTCTTTCTCTCTTTCCTCTTTCTCTTTCTTTCTTTCTTTCTTTCTTTCTTTCTTTCTTTCTTTCTTTCTTTCTTTCTTTCCTTCTTTCTTTCTCTTTCTTTCTTTTCCTTCCTTCCTCTCTCTCTCTCTCTCTTTCCTTCTTTCTCTCCCTCCTTCCTTCCTTCCTTCTTTCCTTCCTTCCTTCTTCTTTCCCAGGGTCTCATTGTGTTCTCCAGGCTGGAGTGCCGTGAAGCAATCAAAGCTCACTGCAGCCTCGACCTCCTGGGCTCAGGTGATCCTCCCATCTCCCACCTCAGGCTCCCAAGTAGCCGGACTACAGGAATACTGCACCATACCAGCTAATTTTTTACTTTTTGTAGAGATGGGGGTCCCACTATGCTGCCCAGGCTGTAACATCAACTTTTTAATTTATTTTTTAAGTGATAGAGATATGAACATATATATAGGATATCGAGAATAAGAGATTGAACAAGTATGGGAGGGAGACAATAATTGATGGAATGAGATCCTGGAGTTGAGAGCAGGGGGTGGAGATTATGCACAGAGATAGAGGGATTGGATGGGTAGAAGGCCATTTTATCCTCTGAGACAGGAGGAACTCCCCAAAAGAAAATGAAAATCATCACTTTGTGGAAATACTACCCTACTCAGTGGTGTGGTTTGCCCCAAAAGCTTTCAGCAGCTTGGGTATAGGGGATTATTTGGTTCTGCGACTGTTGACCACTGAGAGAGCTTCCAGTTTTTCAACATTTTAAGTAATGGAAAAAACTTACTTTTCATCACTTCCTTTCTTTCTTAAAAAAATGTAACATTACTAATACAGTTGAACACCTGATCGTATTTCTTTCTTCTTTGAGGTAATCACTATTCTGAAGTAGCAATGGTGTTCTCATACAGCTAATGTTATATTTTCACCAAGTATGTAGTACCCATTATATAAAGCATTGTTTCATATGCTTTAAAGCTTTAAAAAAATTGATATTCTACTATATTATTCTGCAACTTGCTTCCTTTATTCATTATCATATTTTTGACATTTATCCATATTAACTCATGAGGAAAAAATGAGCTCTGATGTATTTTAGCTGTGTTTTTACTGTCAAAAAATGCCACGGTTTATTTAGCCATTCTCCAATTTTGTTTCCAGTGTTTCATTCTTACAAAAATGAACATGTGCAAAGCTTCCTTTGTGAAGATTATTTTCACATTAAAAGAATGTGTATCCTTTTTTGTAGGTAGTATTTTATAAACATCAATAAAATCAAGTTGCTCAATAGTGTTGCTGAAATCTCTTGTGTCTTTACTAACTTTTGTCTGTTCTATCAATTACTGAGAGAAGGGTATTAAACTGTTCGAACATGATTGTGGGTTTGTCTATTTTTCCCTTTAGTTCTGTAGGTTTTGCTTTATATACTTGAAACTTTATTACTATAGGTATACACGTGTAAGATTACGTCTTATTGATGAATTGACTCTTTTATCATTAAATTTTCTTCTTTTTTTTAGCTTTAAACTCACCGCTACACTCAGAATATATCTGTCTGTTTATTTATTTATTTATTTTGAGACAGAGTCTCACTCTGTTGCCCAGGCTGGAGTGCAGTGGCGTGATCTCGGTTCACCACAATATCTGCCTCTGGGGATTCTCCTGCCTCAGCCTCCCGAGTAGCTGGGATTATAGGCATCTGCCACCATGCCTGGCTAATTTTTGTATTTTTAGTAGAGATGAAGTTTCACCACTTTGGCCAGGCTGGTCTCAGGTGATCTATCTGCCTCAGCCTCTCAAAGTGCTGGGATTACAGTCACTTTATTTTGTTCGTATTGCTTTTTTTTTTGAGACAGACTCTCTCTCTGTCGCCAGGCTGGAGTTCAGTGGCACAATCTCAGCTCACCGTAATCTCTGCCTCTCAAGTTCAAGGGATTCTCCTGCTTCAGGCTCCGGAGTAGCTGGGATTACAGGCCTGCGCCACCACACTCAGCTAATTTTTGTACTTTTAGTAGAGATGGAGCTTCACCATGTTGGCCAAAATGGTCTCAATCTCCTGACCTCATGATCAGCCTGCCTTGGCCTCCCAAAGCGCTGGGATTATAGGCCTGAGCCACTGCATCCAGCCCATATTCCTTAACTTGAAGTCTATTTTGTCTGTTATTAATATAGCCACTCTAGTTTTCTTATAATAAGTGTTTGTTTGGTATATTTTTGCCATTCCTTTACTTTCATCCTATATATGTAGTTAAATGTACAGTGTGTCTCCCACAAATAGCATTTAATTGGGTTTGATTTTTATTTATATTTAGTTTAATTAAGTATTTTATTTTTTTGTTATAGAGTCTTGCTCTGTAGCCCAGCCTGAAGTGTAGTGGCATGATCATAGCTCACTGCAGCCTTAAACTCCTGGGCTCAAGCAGTCCTCCCACCTCAGCCTCCTCAGTAACTGGGACTACAGGTGCCATCACCACCACACCCGGCTATGTTTTAATAACTGTTTTGTAGAGACAGGGTCTCACCAGGCTGGTCTCAAACTCCTGGTCTCAAATGATACTCCTGCCTCAGCCTTCCAAAGTGCTGGGATTATAGGTGTAAGGCACTGCACCATGCAATATCTTGATTTTTAAATCCAATCTGATAAACTCTACCATTTAATTGGAGTGCTTAATCAATTTATATTTAACATAATTATTTTACATATTACAAGTTTTGAAGCCAGAGTGTTGAGATTTAAATTCCAGTAGTCCACTTAAATGTGTGATCTTGAAGTTACCTAATCTTTCCTCTCTTTCTCTCTCTCTCTTTTTTTGTTTTTTTGCTTCAGTTTCTTCACTTGTAAAGTCGCATGAATAGTAGTACCTACATGTTGGAATTTTATAGGTGCCTGGTATGTAGTAACGATAAATGTTGGGTAAAATATGGATTTATCATTGTGCATTGCAGTGACTTTTTTATTTAATGTCTATAATAGCTCAAAAGACACTCAAAAGAAAGCTGATTCCAGGTTTATATTTTCAATCTCACCTAACAGCTATGCAAAAGTTTTCGTTGACAATAGCTAATAGTTGCTATTCCGGAAGCTGAGGTGGGAGGATCACTTGCGCCCATGAGATCGAGGCTGCAGTAAACCATGATGAAACACGAAATTTTTCCTTACCCCTTCATGGGTGGGAACTGGAATGCGGGTGCTGGAGCTAGCCGGCGGCTTTGGCTGGCTTCACTAACTAGGATCTGCTGTGCTCCCCGCTTTGCAGGATGGGGAGCACAGCGGAGTGGGTGCAAGAGCTGGGGCGAGTACTTCATGGGTGTGGGCAGGAACAAAACTTTGTGTGGGCCCCACAGCAGCACCTAGCGGGGAGTACCCATGACCGCTGAAATCTCAGAAGGAATGATACAGGCAGCGCTCTTTCAGCTTTGCATTTCGCCGATGGCTCAAGTGTTTAACAGCTCAGTGGACCCTCTGCCTTTTCACAAGGGTAGCGGGTCACTGTTACAGCTTTCTGTATCCTAAGCTCTTGTCCCGAGTCCAGGAAAAATCAGACCCTAGGAACAAATTGAAGGATAGTAAATACAGGGGATTTTATTGCTGACGGAAGTGGCTTTCGGTGGGAAGGGGAGCTAAGAAGCGGAGAAAGTGGGAAGGTATTCTTCCCCCTGAAGTCCAGCTGTCTCTGGTCAGACTCTCCTAAGTGCTGCTGTCAAGCTGTCCCTCTGAAGTCAAGGGACTTCTCTAATGTTCAGCTGCTGCTTCTCTCTTTCTCTGCTCTCTGCCAGTGGAGCCTGGGGTGTTTATGGGTACAGGATGTGGGGCGGAGTGGGCCAGGGGTGGTTTTGGAAAAGGCAACATTCAAGCAGGGAAAATGGGAATGTAAAGTTTTCATTTGGGGCCATGGTACCAGGTTTTAGGGTGTGGCCCTCACCAGGGAGTCCACCCTTTTCTGCCTAGAATTTCTCTGCCTCCTGTCCCTATCAATAATCACGCCACTACACTCCAGCCTTGGTACCAGAGAAAGATCTTGTTAAAAAAAGAGAGAGAGAGAGACAAAGAAAGAAAGAGAGAAATAAAGATGGAAAGAAAAGAAGGAAGGAAGGGAAAGAAAGAGAAAGAAGAGAGGGAGGGAGGGAGGGAGGAAGGAAGGAAGGAGAAAATAGAAAATAATTTTTCATCTTACCTAATTACAATAATTGTTCCTGTAGAACATGAAATGTTCATGTTTTTTTGCTTTTTGTTTTTTTCTTTCTTTCTTTCTTTCTTTTTTTTTTTTTGAGACAGTCTCACTCTGTTGTCTAGGCTGGAGTGGCGCAATCTCAGCTCACTGCCACCTCCGCCTCCCAGGTTCAAGCAATTGTTCTGTCTCAGACTCCCGAGTAGCTGGGACTACAGGCACCTGCCACTACACCCAGCTAATATTTTGTATTTTTAGTAGAGACAGGGTTTCATCATGTTGGCCAGCCTGGGCTCAAACTCCTGACCTTGTGATTCACTGGCCTTGGCCTCCCAAAGTGTTAGGATTACAGGCAAGAGCTACCGCCCTCGGCCATATTTATGTTTTAAATAAATATGTTTAAAATTCATTTAGAGTGCTCTGGAAAACCTCTAAGTAGGTTAGAAAATCCTATTTAAAAGTTGTTTGCTTTTTAAAATTAACTATGCAGATGGAGTTTTTAAAAATAATTGATAGAGTTAATTTTTTTAAAGCAGTTTTAGTTTTACAGAAAAGCTGAGCAGAAAGTACAGAGAACTCTGATATTCTTCCTTTCTCTCTGCCTCCACTTTGCTCCCCCATTTCCCCTATTATTAACCCTGTAAATCAGAAGCTTTATAAAACTATAAAGCTTTGACATTTATGCCTATGACCCATTTTGAGTTAATTTTTGTGAAAGCTGTAAAGGTATGTGTCTACATTCATTTTTTTCCCATGTAAATGTTCAATCGTTTCATTATCATTTGCTGAAGACTGTCCTTTCTCCATTGAATGGCTTTTGCTTGTCTGCCAAAGATCAGTTGGCTGTATTTGTGTGTTTCTTTCTGGCCTCTTTCTTCTGTTCCATTAATCTATTTGTCTGTTCTTTCACCAATATCACGCTGTCTTGATTACTGTACAGTAAGTCTTGAAGTTTTGTAGTGTCGGTCCTCTGAGTTTTTCTCCTCAATATTGTGTTGGTTATTTTAGGTCTTTTGCTTTTCTATATTAACCTCAGAATCTGTTTTTTGATAGCTACAAAAAGACTTGTAATTTTTATTGGTATTGCATTAAATTTATAGATCATATTATAAAGAACTGATAACAATATTGAGCTTCCTATTCATGATTCTTTCATGACAGTTTAATAGTTTTCCTTATATAGCTCCTGTACATATTTTGCTAAATGTATACCTAAGTATTTCTCTCTTTTTTTGCAGGGTGTCAATGTAAATGATGTTGTGTTTTTATTTTTATTTTTTATTTTCTTTTTTAAGTTAAGGATGCTACTGAAGATGTTATGTTATCAATTTCAAATTCCAAAAGGTCATTGCTGGTATATAGGAAATCAATTGACTTTTGTATATTAACCTTGTATCCTACAACTTTCCTATAAGTGCATATCAGTTCCAGGAATTAGTTGTTTGTTTTGTTAGTTCTTTGGGATTTTCTACATAGAAAATCATTAGCTGTAAACAAAGACAGTTTTATTTCTTCCTTCTTGATCTGCATATCTTTTTGTTTTTTGAGATGGAATCTTGCTCTGTTGCCCAGGCTGGAGTGCAGTGGCGCCATCTCAGCTCACTGCAACCTCCGCCTCCCAGGTTCAAGTGATTCTTCTGTCTGAGCCTCCTGAATAGCTGGGATTAAAGGCACATGCTGCCACACCTGGCTAATTTTTTGTATTTTAGTAGACACGGGGTTTCACCATGTTGCCCAAGCTGGTCTCAAACTCCTGAGCTCAGGCAATCCACATGCCTTGGCCTCCCAAAGTGCTGGGATTACAGACATGAGCCACCACGCCCGGTCAATCTGTGTGTCTTTTATTTCCTTTTGCTGTCTTACTGTGTTAGCCATGTCCCTCAGAATGATGCTGAATGAGACTGGTGAGAGTATACTCCTTTGCATAGTTCCTAATTTTAGGAAGAAAGCATCACCAGTACATATGATGTTAGCTGTAGGGGGTTTTGTAGATGTTCTTTATCAAACTGAGGAAATCCCCCTCTATTCCTAGTTTCCTGAGAATTTTTATTATGAATGGGTGATGGATTTTGTCAAATTCTCTTTCTGTATTTGATCATATGATTTATCTTCTTTAGTGTGTTGGTGTTATGAATTACATTAATTGATCTCTTCTCAGGCTTTTGGCTAAGACCAAACATAGTAATATTAATTGATTTTTTTAGTATTGAACCAGCCTTGTATACCTGAAATAAATCCTACTTGGTCATGGCATATAATTCCTTTTAGATTTGTTGGATTTTATTTGTTAATATTTTGTTGAGGACTTTTGTACCTATATTCACAAGAGATATTGGTCTGTAATTGTTGTTGTTTTTCTTGTAATATCTTTGGTTTAAGTATTAGGATAATTCTGGCCTCAAAGAATGTTAGGATGTATTCCCTCTGCTTCTATTTCCTGGAAGAGATTATAGGGAATTGTTATAATTTGTTTCTTAAATATTTGGTAGAATTCACCAGTGAACCTATCTGAGCCTGGTGCATTCTCTCTTGGAAAGTTATTAATTATTGATTCAATTTATTTAATACCTACAGGCCTATGCATATCATCTACTTCTCCTTGTAAGAGTTTTGGTAGATTGTGTCTTTTAGGGAATTGGTCTACTTCACCTAGATTATCAAATTTGTGGGCATATAATAATTTATCACATTCCTTTATTACACTTTTAATATTCATAGTGATGTGCCTTCTTTCATTTCTGATATTAGTAATTTGTGTCTTCTATTTTTCTTGGTTAGTTTGAGTAAAGGTTTATAAATTTCACTGATCTTTGCAAAGAAACAGCTTTGGGTTCATTGATTCTTTCTCTGTTGATTTCCTGTTTTCAATTTCGATGTTTTCTGCCCTGATTTTCATAATTTCTCTTCTATTGCAATTTAATTTGCTCCTCCTTTTCTAGTTTCCTGAGGTGGAAACTTAGATGATTAATTTTAGGTCTTTTTGATTTTCTAATATAAGCATTTAATGGTAGAAATTTTCCTTTAAGCACTGCTTTCACTGCATCTGACAAATTTTGATAGGTTGTAATTTCATTTTTATTGAGCTAAAACATTTTAAAATTTCTCTTCTCTTGAGGCTTCTTCTTTGACCTACTCATTTATTTAGAAATATGTAATTTAATTGCCAAATATTTTTTGGATTTTCCAGCTATCTTTCTGTTACTGATTTTGATTTAATCCTATTGTCAAGATTTGTTTCATGACCCAGAATGTGGTCTCTCTTGTTGAATGTTCCATGTGCGCTTGAAAATAATGTGTATTTTGTTGCTGTTGGATGAAGTATTTTATAAATGTCAATTCGATTCAGTTGATTGATGGTGCTGTTTATGTTTAGTTCAACTATATAATTACTGATTTCATGCCTGCTGGATTTGTCAACTACTAATAGAGGGATGTTGAAGTCTCTAAGTATAATAGCGTTTTCATCAATTTCCCCTTGCAGTTCTATGAGTTTCGCCACATATATTTTGACACTCTTGTTAGGTGTGCACATATTAAGGATTGTTATATTTTCTTGGAGATTTAAAAAATCTTGTACTCCTCTTCTTTAACCCTAATAATTTTTCTTATGCTAAATTATTTGCCTGAAATTAATGTAGAACTCCAGTGATTTTTTTGACTAATATTAGCATGGTATAGTCTTTAATTTTTTATTTTTATTCTATCTGTCTTTATATTTAAAATGTTTCTTTTAAACAAAATTTAGTCAGGCCATTTTCTTTCTTTTGTTTTTTTTTTTGTTGTTGTTGTTGTTGTTTGTTTTTAGATGGAGTCTCGCTCTGTTGCCCAGGCCAGAGTGCAGTGGTATGATCTTGGCTCTCTGGAACCTCTGCCTCCTGGGCTCAAGTGATTCTCCTGTCTCAACTTCCCAAGTAGCTGGCACTACAGGCGCATGCCACCATGCCTGGCTAATTTTTTTTAATTTTTAGTAGAGACGGGGTTTCACCATGTTGGCCAGGATGGTCTCGATCTCCTGACCTCATGATCTGCCTGCCTCAGCCTCCCAAGTGCTGGGAATATAGGCGTGAGCCACTGTGCCC
>NW_016107414.1:5409682-5411818 GCF_001604975.1 Cebus imitator
CATTTTATGATTCTATTTTCTCTTCTCTCTTACGTCAATTATACTTCTTTTTAGTGGTTTCCCTAGAATTTTTAATATACGTTCATAACTAAGGCAAGTCCACTTTAAAGTAATAGTATACTGCTTCGCAGTGAGTGCAAGTACCTTATAATGGTGTTCCCCATGCCTTCCTCCAACACGTTATGGCACTTCGGCCATTCATTTCACTTATTCATAAGCAATGGTCGCTGAAAGTATGGATTGTATAGGTTAGAACTAAACTGCACAGTGAAAATTTCACATATTTTGTAAATAATTTTTCTCATGTGGCTGTTATTATGCTCTATCATTTTATATTTTATTAGTGTTTGTGTTTTTAAACATGTCCAACTGTCCAATATGGTGATTTTTGAAGGCAAGGTATGAGACAGAAGAAAATATTATAGGCCTAGGTCCATGGACTCTTCTGACGGGGTTGATGACAGGGTTTTAATCTATGTTTATTTATTTATTTTAGAGATAGTGTCTCACTCTGTCACCCAGGCTAGAGTGTAGTGGTGTGATTATAGCTCACTGCAGCCTCAAACTCCTGGGCTCAAATGATCCTCCTGCTCAGCCTTCAGAGTATCTAGGACTACAGGCATGTGCTACCATGCCTCATTATTTTGTTGTTGTAGATTAAGAGATCTTGCTATGTTGCCCAGGCTGTTCTCAAACTGCTAGCCTCAAGCAATCCTACCAAATGCTCCCAAAATACTGGGATTACAGATGAAAGCCACCACGCCCAGTCAAGAATTTTAATCTTTTGAAGCATTTTACTGCACCAGCCAACAAGAAAACTCTGGTAATCCAAATTGTTCTATTCCTTTGTGCATTGTCTGTGGTAAACAACATGCACATAAAGCAGTGGTTTCAACAAAACTGCAAAGACTCAACTCCAAAGCACAGACATTTGACAAATAAAAGGGCAGATTATTTTCAGTGGTTATCGGAAAACTGAAAGAGAGTAAAGCTTTTTTTTTTTTTTTTTTTTAAAGTCATAGTCAGTGAGTAGCCTCAGGAAGCAAGCTATTTAGTAGCAGTTATTCATTGTCCAGAAAAGGAAAATGCACACAGTGATGGGAACCTAAATTAGAGTAAATAAAATGTTAGGGCTGGCAAAGAGGCTGCTGCCTGTAGTCCTAGCTGCTTGGGAGGCTGAGGTGGAAGGAGTGCTTGAGCCCAGGAGTTTGGGCAACATAACGAGATCCTGTCTCTAAAATCAAACAAACAAATAAAATACTAGGACAGGATGTAGTATAAGAAAATGAAAAGTTTTCCCTCTCAAACAATACTGTTAGTCAACATATTAATGATTTATGTCATAAATGGAAACAAATGGTTCTCTATGTAGGTTGATGAATCAACAGATTTTACCAATAAACGTCGTATTATAAAATTAGTTGTTATTGTTATTGTTGTTTGAGACGGAGTCTCGCTCTGTCACCCAGGCTGGAGAGCAGTCGCACCACCTCAGTTCACTGTAACCTGCCTCCCAGGTTCAAGCGAGTCTCCTGCCTCAGCCTCTCAAGTAACTGGGACTATACGCACCCACCGTCACACCTGGCTAATTAATATCATAACATTTGTAAGATTCGTAAACAAGGTGGTTTTTAAGACTTTTTTTCCCCTGGTGCAAAGAGCGATTCCAAACAACAAATCCCCAGACACGTTTAATGTTCTGTCTTTGTATCTGGAATGAAAAGGTCTGCTCTGGAGGAAACATGTGGGCGTCTATACTGACGGGACCCACCAATGAGCTCCAGGAGCAGCAAAGGGAACACAAGAAATTCTGACTTTGTTCACAACACACTGTTTTCTTCATGGAGAGGTGCTGGTGTCAAAGCCTATCAAAGATGAAATTTTAAAAGTCTGGATGATGTGACAAAAATAGTCAACTTTCTTAAACAGAGATACAGTCTGATCATGTACTGAAGATGAGATTTACTCATCTATCTCTTGACAAACTGTGGATTTTTATTTATTTTCTTTTTTTTTAAGCTCTCTAACAATGGAGACAAACTGGATTTCTAAGGAAAAACAGGTTTCTGCTATTCATGGGAAAGCCATGAACATTTTGCTGGTTTTTAACTTCTCCTCCTCCTCCTCCTCCTCCTC
>NW_016107414.1:5412456-5445658 GCF_001604975.1 Cebus imitator
TTTTGCAGAGGTAGAATCACCTTATGTTGCTCAAGCAAATTTTTCTTCTTTTCTTTCTTCAAGCATCTGAAATTATCATATTTCTGTTGAAAATTGTGTATTTGACCAGCAAATACACAAGCACAAGTTTCAATTAAGGGGTAAAGTCCATCCTTAAGTTTTAGTTTCAAAAAAGTGTTTAAAACACTTTTAATACTTTTGTATAGACTAAAGAGATCAAGAAAGTAATGTGTGTGTATAATAATTTTGTAATTGCTAGGCCTATATGGGAGTGTTAGTCCATTTTGTGTTGCTATAAAGGAATACCTGAGGCTGGATAATTTATAAAAAAGTTTATTTTGCTTATGGCTCTGCAGGCTATACAAGAAGCATAATGCCAGCATCTGTTCCTGGATAGGCCCTGAAGGCTTCCAATCATGGCCGAAAGTTAAGGGGAGCCGAGTATCACATTGTGAGAGACGAAAAGAGAGACAAGGTGGAGGGGCAGTTTTCTCTTAAACAACCAGTTCTCGCATAAACTAAGAGAGTAAGAACTCACTCATTATCACCGGGACAGCCTCAAACCATTCATGAGCGATCTGCTCCCATGATCCAAACTCCTCCCATTAGGCCCCACCTCCAACTTTATTATATTTAAACATGGAATTTGGAGGGAACAAATATCCAAACCATAGCAGGCAGCCTGATCATGTCACTCAGTAGGGAAAAGCTTTTAAACTGTCTTAAAACAGTCTTAGGCCATTTTTATTCACATTGTTTTCTTTGCAGTTTTTGTGTTGTAAATAACATTAATTAAAATCAATTTACAACCTTTATGTAAATTAAATCAACTCCTCTTACCTTTGAAAAAATTGTCTCATTTTGTCTTAAGCCTGCTTAGCAAAAATGTATTATTTTTACAATACGAGTTTTAAAATTTTATGAAAAGCCACTGTGGAGATTAATTTCAAGAAAAGTAAGCTAATCTTAACTATCTGATTTTATTTCAGGGACAGATGTTTAAAAAGACATAACAACCACATTAGAATCTAATTTAGTAGAAATTTGTGATAAGAGTTTGGGATCTACTTGGATAAGGTAAAAAACCTAAAATACCAAGTAGAGATAATTAATATCTTTTTTTGGTAGGAGGAACCACATAAAATGATAGGCAAGTAAGTTAGCCAAAATAAACAGATCTTCAGGAAAAGATATCATTCTCTACTCGAAAGAGCATTGGCAATTATTATTGGATTGTTATATCTACAACTTACTGATCATGCTAATGTACTATGGGCTTAGATAAAAATAATTTTTATGTAGAGGTCCCCTGAGACCTGGAAATTATTTCAGGAGTTCCTCCAGGGGAGAAAGACTGTGCTAGTGAACCTCTCTGTGGGACAAAAAAAACTGCATAGTATCTCCTCATCTCAATACAAAGTACTGTATAGAGTCTATCACTTAGAATTTTTTAAAAAATTAATCATGTTCATGACATGCTATGGTAAATATACTGTAATTTGTAACAATATATAAAAAGTGAAATAAAAAGTATATGATACTATCTGCATTTTCTTATTTTAAGAATTATATATCATTTTAGCAAATCACATGCATAATACATTAAATAAATTATATATATATATAATTTTAATAATTTCTTTTTTTTTTTTTAAACAAAGTCTTGCTACATCATCAAGGCTGGAACATAGTGGCATGATTGTAGCTCACTGCAGCCTTGACCTCCTGGGCTTAAGAGATCCTCCTGGCTCAGGCTCTTGAGTAGCTGGGACTATAGGCATGTGCCACCATGCCCAGCTAATTCTTATTTTTAAATTTTTAAAATATGATGTAAAGATAGGCTCTCACTATGTTGCCCAGGGTGGTCTTGTACTCTTGGACTCAAGTGATCCCCCCACTTTGGCCAACCAAAGTGCTAGGATTACAGGTGTTAGACACCACACTTGGCCTAATTTTAATAATTTATTTCTATATTCCAATAGATCAGTTTTCATACCTTCAGGGATGTATACACCCACTTTGGAAGCCACTGTTCTAGTCATAGAATTTTATCATTAACTCCACCAACCAACCTCATTGACCATTCCACCCTACAATAGCTGAATATAAATTCTTTTCAAGTGACCATGGGAATATTTATTAAAATATAGCATATTTGGGGTCATAAAGCAAGTGTCAACAAGCTAAAAAGAATTTAAGTCATATATAGTATGTTCTCTAACCACAACTGAAATAAATTAGATAATAATGACTGCTGAAAAATTGCTGGGTAGACCCCAAATATTTGGGAACTAAATAAGAGACTTCTAAATATTCAATGGGCCAAGAAGAAATCAAAAGCAAAGTGATAGTATTTTAAATAGCATGAAAATGAAAACTCAATACATCAAAATGTCTGGGATGCCCTTGAAGCAGTAGTTAAGGAAATTTTTACAACACAAAACACTTACATTAGAATAGAAAAAAGGTCCCAAATCAGGAGACTCCAGCTTTCATCTTAAGACACCAGAAAAGGAAGATTAAACTCAAAGTGCATAGGAAAAATAAAATAATAAAGTTCACAGCAAAAATAATAAAATAAAAATCAGAAAAACAATAGCAAAAATCTGTGAAACCAAAACTCCTTCTTTGAAAACAAAAATCAATAAAATTGATAGGTCTCTAGCTAGGGTGATTAGGAACAAAAGACAAAAGATGCAAATTAACAATATCACTAATGTAGAATGTAACATCACTGCAAGTTATATAGATAATAAAAGATAATAATAGAATATTATGAATGACTCTATGCCAATGAATTCAACAACTTAGAGTAAATTCCTTGAAAGGCACAGAATACCAAAGCTCACTCAAGTAGAAATAGGTAGCCTAAATAGTCCCATGCTTATTTTAAACATTTAATTTGTAGTTAAAAGTTTTCCCACAAAAGACTCCACATCCAGGTGGCTTGCTGCTCTGATGAAGTCTATAAAATCACAAAAATAAAATAATACTAATTCTACTAAAACTCTCAGAAAATTGAAAAGTAGGGAATATTTCAATGAATTCTATAAATTTAAGATTAACCTGATACCAGAAAGCAAAGGCAAGCAAACTACAGATCAATACTCCCCGTGAGCATAGATGCAAAAATTCTAAACAAAATATTAGCAAATTGAATTCAACAATATATAAAAAGGATTCAACAATATATAAAAATGTATCATGACCAAAGTGGGTTTTATTCCAAGAATGCAAGGCTGGTTTGAGTTTCAATTTACAGGCACCAATCAAGGCCAGGTGCCTGTAATCCTAGCACTTTAGGAGGCCAAGGCAGGAGGATCACTTCAGCCCAGGAGTTCAAGAACAGCCTGGGCAACATAGTGAGCCCTGTCTCTACTTAAAAAGAAAGAAAGAAAGAAAAAAGGCAGCTATGCTAGCATTTGCCTATAGTCCTAGGTACTTGGGAGGCTGAAATGGGAGGATCCCTTGAGCTAGGGAGGTCAAAGCTGCAGTAAGCCATGATCACACTACTTCACCCCAGTCTGGGTGACAGAATGAGAAGTGGTCTCAAAAAAAAGAAACCCCCCAAAACATGTATATAGTTACATAAAAAAGCTCAAACAGCCAGACGTGGTGGTTCATGTATATACAAACAAACAAAAAACAAAAAACCAATCAATATAATTTACCATATTAACAAACCAAAAAGAAAAAACATATGATCCTCTCAATAGATGAAGAAAATGCATTTAGCAAAGCTCAACAACCATTTCTGATAAAAACTCTAAGCAAATTACTATTACAACATCCTGAACTTGATAAAGGGCATCTAAAAAAATTATAGTTACCATTATACCTACTAGTGAAAGCCTAAATGCTTTCTTCCTAACATCAGGAACAGATAAGGATGTGCACTTTCACCACTGCTATTCAATATGGCACTGGAGATTACAGCCAGTGCAATCAGGCAAGAAAAAGAAATAAAGGGCATCCAGACTGAAAAGGAGGGAGTAAAACAGCTATTATTTGAAGACAACATGATCATTACAGAAAATCCAAAGGAATTTGCAAAACAGATAGATATTAGAAGTGACAGGTGATTAAAAGTAGGTTTAGCAAGGTTATAGGATACAAGGACAAAATAAAAAATTCAATCGTTATTTCCATCCACTATTGAAGAACAATTTGAAACTGAAAAAAAATGGAAAGCCCCACACATTATTACACAAAAAATTAAATACTTAATGATGACTGAAAACTATAAAATATTGCTAAAAGAAATTAAAGAAGACCTAAGTGGAGAAACACACTTTGTTCATGGATTGGATGACTCAATATTAGCATGTCAACTGTCCCTAAGTCGATTCATATATTCAATGCATTCCCAACCAAAATACCACTAGGTTTTTTGTAAAAATTGACAAATTAATTATTAAATTCAAATGGAAATACAGAGGCCCTAGAATAGCCAAAACAACTTTTACAAAATAAGAACAAAATTGAAGAACTTTCATTACATAACCCTAAGGCACTATGAAACTACAGTAATCAAGACAGTATGGAATTGGCATCAAGACAAATAGATAAATGGAAATCCCAGAAATAAAACCAAACATATATAAACAACTAATGTTTTCATAAATGTTAAAGGCAATTCTTTTTTTTTTTTTTTCAACAAATTTTACTGGAACAATTGTATATCCATAACAAAACAGAAAAAAAGAAAATGAACTTTGATCCATACTACACAGTATATAAAACAAGTAATTCAAACTGGATCACAAACCTAAATGTAAAACCTAAAACTACAAATGTTCTAGAAGAAAACACAGGAGAAACTCTTTGTGACCCTGGTTTAGTCAATAGTTTCTTAGAAACAATACCAAAATCACAATCCAGCCACAATTTTTTTTTTTTTTTACTTTATCCAAATGAAGAACTTCTACTCTTTGAAAAATACGGTTAACAGAATGAAAAGACAAGAGTCAGTGTTGGAAAAATATTTGTAAATCACATATCTGATAGAGAACTGTGTCCTTTAATGTGTAAAGAACATATATATTTTTTCAAAACTAATAAAAATTTTAAAAATTAACAACCCAATACAAAAGTGGGCAAAATATGACTTTACCAAAGAAGATACACAGATGGCAAATAAGCAAATGAAGAGATGTTCAAAAATCATTAGCCATTAGATAAATACACACTAAAAATCACAATGAGATTCTTCTACACCCCAATTGGAACATATTAAATTTTGAAGACTGTCCATGCCAAGTGTTGTCAAGGATGTGGAGCAACTGTAACTCACATATTGCTGGTGGGAATGAAAAATGATTAACCACTTTGAAAAACAGTTTGGCAGTTTCTTAAAATTTAAACATACGCTTACCATATAACCCAGTCATTCTGTTCCTAGGTATTTACCTAGGAGATATTAAAGCATATGCCCATAAAATTACTTGTGCACAATTGTTCATACCAACTTTATTTGTAAGAGCCTCAGACTAGAAATAACAAAAATATGCATCAATGGATTAATGGATAAACAAATTGTGGTAAATTTGTACAATGGAATACTACTCATTAAAGTACTCATTTTATTCCTAAAAAACAATAAAATAAATGAATATTGATACATGCTATAACATGGATGAATCTCAAACTAATTACATGAAGTACAAGAGGGCAGGCAAAAAAAGAGTATATATTTTATAACTCCATTTGTGTAAAAGTCTAGAAAATGCAAAATAGTCTATAATGACAGAAAATAGATCATGTGGATGGGCATAAGGCAGGAAGTGCAGGAGGGAGAGATTACCAAGGGTCACAATGAACCTTTTGGTGTGACGGGTATGTTCATTGACTGGACTGTAATGATGGCTTCACAGGTGTATACATATGTCAAAATTCACCAATTGTATACTTTAAACATGTGCTGTTTATTGTATATTAACCATATCTCAATAAAGCTTAATTAAAACTCCATTGTTATATTTCATATATCCTCCTTGAAAAAGGTCTTTTTTAAAATAATGTTTTATCCTTATGGTTAAGTAGTTTGTGATGCTGCATTACTTATCATTTGGAATTCTATAAAATCATTTATAGATTTATACACTATGTCTGTTGTGTAGTTGTTATAAAAGATGCATTTGAATCTTTCGAAATCACTTAAAAGGAAGTACATTTATAGATTTTATATTGGTTTCATTTTACTAATTGTGTTATTCAAACCTATTGTATCTTTATGAAATTTTAAAATTATTTTGAAAATGTAGATTTATTGTCTTCAATTAAAATTACACATTTATTGTTTCATTGATGACAGATGATTCTTTTACATATGCTTGACTGTGTGGGAAGGGAGTCTTTTTTAAGGATGGTTCTTTGGAGGCAACTTGAAATTTTTTTTTAAATTTTTTCTCTTCTTTTTAGATACTGCATAGAGAACAATTGAAATTTCTTAATCTCTACATTAAGTTGAAGTTCTTTTTTTATTGCTTCAGAATTTTTATCTTCAATTATTCCTTTTTTCTTTTTCTTTTTTTTTTGAGACAAGATCTCACTCTGTCACCCAGGCTGGAGTGAAGTGGCATGATCGTGGCTCACTGCAGCCTCAACCTCCCTGGTTCAAGTGGTCCTCCCACTTCAGCCTCCCGAGTAGTTGGGACTATAAGCAAGCATCACTACAGCAGCTCTATTTACTTATTTATTTATTTTAGAGTATAGATGAGGTCTTGCTGTGTTGCACAGTCTGGGTTTGAACTCCTGGGTTGAAGTGATCCTTTCACCTTGGCCTCCCAAAGTGCTGGGGTTACAAGTATGAGCCACCACACCCACCTTAATTATTACTTAAATTGTGCATATTGCTGGCCTTTCCTTTACCTTCTTGTGTAGCTCTGTGTCTTGTCTGTTGGAACTTAGATGCACAGAGCACCATCCTTTTTGGAAGAGACTTTGGATACTATGATCTCCCAATATCCTCAACTTATAGACAAGGAAACAAAGGCACAGAGAATGTCTTACCTAAGGCCAAATGACTGGGTGAACTGGTTTGGAACATCAAACTTTTGATTCCTTGTTCTATGCCTTTTGTACTACATCTTCTTCTTTCTACGATGGATCATCATTTCCCTTTAAGGGTTCTCCGCTTAACCTCCCTGTGGCTTGAGACATGTTTTCATATTGTTTCCTTTGTTGCTTATTAGCTACGTTGCCTTATTTCTCTAGGGGAAGCAAACTTGTGTGAGAAAGCTTTTAATAACCTCTTCCCCACCCTGCTACTCTATGACTATGATCAATCTTTTGAGAACACTGTCTTTCTGTCTTTTTCTAATTTGTAGTCCTCAGATCTTTTATTTATTTATTTATTTTGAGATGGAGTCTCACTCTGTTTCCCAGGCTGGAGTGCAGTGGCACAATCTCAGCTCACTGAAACCTCCACCTCCCAGGTTCAAACAATTCTCCAGCCTCAGCCTCCTATGTAGCTGGGACTACAGGCTAAAGCTTTGTATTTTTAGTAGAGCTGAGGTTTCACTGTGTTAGCCAGGATGGTCTCGATCTCCTGACCTTGTGATCCGCCCCCCTCACCTTCCCAAAGTGCTGGGATTATAGGCGTGAGGCACTGCACCTAATCTACTTTCTTTTCTTACAGTCAATTCAGTTACTTCAATCTCCTGTTTGTGGTTCTTAAGATTTTCCCTCCATTTTCTTTCTTTTTCCTTGAGACCTTGAGGTTAAAAAACCTTTCCCTCCCACTCCCATTATAACTGAGACTTACCTTGTTAAATCATGTCTTGTTTAAGCTTATTTTGTCTTCTATATCTCTACTGTTACTTTAGTGGGTTTTCTCAATTTATTCCATCTTCTTCACAGAACCCTTTTGCTTATAAAACTCAGGAGAAGACAGAAGTTCAATTGTATTCTGCAAACTATCATGTGAAGTAAATTATCAGTAAAGATTAGGATGGTAAATAGTTTTCACCTGACTCCTCCTTTTGTGAGCCATCTCTCTTGTTTCCCTGATAGGATGAGTTCTGGCTGTCAGGTATAGTAAACAGAAATGATAGGAGATCAAATGAGAAAATGTGCATAAAAATAATTTCACTAAAAATACACTGAGCTAGTATATTAGCATCAAAATCATGATTATCATTAGCTAAGATCATTAATTCATAATGTTAAACTTTAAAATAAAAGATAAAGGATGGTTACATGTATATTACAGTTAAATTAAATGCTGCTTTTGTGGACATGGTGGACCACTGTACTAGAATTCCTTTTCCCAGAACTATGCAAGCCAGAGCCACATTTCAGAAACTATTTTTTTAAAGAGTCAGAAATCAATTGGAATTATAATAAAATACATATCTGATGAAACATAATGTTCGTATAAAATAAAATGTGCTTACTTGTTTCCAATTATCTATATGTATACATTTTTACATATAATAAAAAGAATCACCTATTTTTCAGACACTGAGCTGGAACCTCCCAACTAAGCTGCTCCTGGATTTCTAAATGTCTGAAACTGTGTAACATTACTTTTGTTGTTTCAAGCTGCTAAGTATCGGGATAATTTGTTATGCAGTCATACATAACTAATACAGCAACTCTGCCATGACATTTCCTCCAAACTCTTTCAGGGTACCAGGGACTGGGTAATGGGAAAGGAAGTCCACCTCAGGAAATTGTTCCAGGGCTTTCATCATTGGGAGTGGTTGGATCAATGCTTTGTCACTTCTTTTCCAATAGTAAGTCGAGTCATGAATTTCCAGCACTCCCTTAGTTCTGAAGGGAGAGTCATGACTCTGATCATAGAAAGAACATTGAGACTTACAGATGGCATTTTTTTCTTTATGTGTTATAAAGATAATATGTTGGGGCTGGGCACGGTGGGTCATGCCTATAATCCCAGCACTTTTGGAGGCTGAAGTGGGCAGATCATGAGGTCAGCAAATCAAGACCATCTTGGCCAACATGGTGAAACCGTCTCTACTAAAAATACAAAAATCAGCTGGGCATGGTGGCGAGACTCAGTTTCAAAAAAAACAAAAACAAAAACATAATCTGTTGAAAAATTAAGCAGTATCATCATCTTGAGCTCTCATCAACAAGCATTAAAGGTTTTTTTGTTTGTTTGTTTGAGACGGAGTCTCACTCCGTCAAGCAGGCTGGAGTGCAGTGGAGCAATCTCAGCTCACTGCAACCTCTCCCTACCAGGTTCAAGTGATTCTCCTGCCTCAGCCTCCCGAGTAGCTGGGCTTTTAGGAACGTGCCACCGCGCCTTGCTAATTTTTGTATTTTTAGTAGAGTCAGGGTTTCACCATGTTGGCCAGGCTGGTCTGGATGGAACTCCTGACCTCAGGTGATCCACCTACCTAGGCCTCCCAAAGTGCTGAGATTACAGGTGTGAGCCACCTTGCCCAGCAATATAATTTATTAAACTGCTAATTATTCATTGGTCTTAAAAATTTCATTTCTAACAAGTGAAATTTATATAATTATGGTTAATATTAATGGTGAGTAATAAAAAAGGAGGAGACCTAGAATTTTTCATAACAGTCAGTGCACTGACATATTATAACTATTGTATTATAGAACAGAATTTTTATTTTGTGATACAGGGTCGCACTCTGTCATCCAAACTGGAGTGCAGTGATGTCATCATGACTCACTGGAGCCTCAACCCTCAGGGCTCAAGCAATCCTCCCAATTCAGAGTCCTAAATAGCTGGGACTATGGACACATGTGACCATGCCCAGCTAATTTTTAAATTTTTTGGAGAGAAGGGTCTTGCTATGTTTCCCAGGCTGGTCTTGAATTTCTGGGCTCAAGTGATCCTCCGGCTTTGGCCTCCCAGAGTGCTGGGATTATAGGGATAAGCTACTGTGCCTGGCCTAAAACAGAATTTTAGTTCAGTGCTTCTATACTATTTAAGCACGTGTGCTACACTTGGGAGAGGTTCGGGGAAAAGAAAATTGAAGAGAAATTGACAATTTAGTTATCGGATATGATGAAACTAGTCATTTTTCTGTTCCCCTGAAAGGGATACTGTCACTTTAAATTTAATATAAAGCAAACACTGATCTGCCAAGGAAAAATAGCAAAAGAGTTGTTAAATTGGTAACTTAGGTCAGTAAGTTAAAATTGCCAGATTGGCTCCCTGCCTAAAATGGCCATGGGAGAGGGTAAAATTAGGTTGAATTTTCCTAAGTGGTTGAAAACTACCTTCTGTTGGGTGGAAAATATGCAAGAAGTTTTGGCTCCCGATTATAACACACTGTCTTATATGTTTTATATGGAGAAATGACTAGTGAAAAAAGTGAGAGAGAGGTTGGAAAAATATGTGACAAGCTGCCCAAGGAAGACTGAAAAATTCTTGTCACTGTTTTTACAATTTCTTTCTGAAGTATGTAGGTATTTTACTTCTGAGTCTCAGGAGCCATCATAGAAAATTCTTCCCAGAAAAAGTAGTAAACTTGACAAACTGCCAACAAAAGGACTTACTCTAAGTAAAAATTCAGGAAATTTAGAAAATTAGAGATTTAGATAATTATAGAGTTTTAGAGAGAATTAACAAACCATATGAGGAAAGAAATCCATATGTGTCATAGAATATACATACACATGTATACCCATGTATAATATTTTTAGTAAAATACTCTAAAGAAATATTGGCTTTAGCTGACTTTACTTGCAAGTTGTTTTACCTTATTTCTGTGCTGTGTTTTGGAACTCTAACTTTGGTATAGGGTCAGGCAGAAACCCATCATTTAATTTTAAAAAGACATCTGCTCCTGCACCTTTTTCAAGGATTCCAAGAAAATGTAGTACTGTTTACCACCACTTGATAAAGTCGTACAACATGTGCAGGACTAACTCCCCCTTCATAAAAGTATTTTTAATCTCCAAAGGCCTAAAATTGCAAAACAATTCTCATGATATGACAGCTTTATGGACACATTTATGAAAAAGTTACATTACAGTGGCTCCCACCTGTAATCTCAGCACTTTGGGAGGCTGAGGCGGGTGGATCACTTCAGGTCAGGGGTTCGAGACCAGCCTGGCCAACATGTTGAAACCCTGTTTGTACAAAAAAATACAAAAATTAGTCAGGCGTGGTGGTACACATCTGTAGTCCCAGCTACTTGGAAGCTAAGGCAGGAGAACTGCTTAAACCTGGGAGGTGAAGGCTGCAGTGAGCTGAGATTATGCCACTGCACTCCAGCCTGGGCAACCGACCAAGATTCGGTCTCAAAAAAAAAAAAGTTTATAGGCCTGACATGGTGGCTCACACCTATAATTCCAGCACATTGGGAGGCCAAGGTGGGTGCATTGCTTGAGTCCAGGAGTTCAAGATCAGCCTGGGCAGCATGGTGAAACTCTGTCTCTACAAAAAATATAAAAATTAGTGGATACGGTGGCACGCATCCTATAGTCCCAACTACATGGGAGGCTGAGGTGGGAGGATAGCTTGAGCCCAGGAGTTCTGAGCTATAGTGCGCTATGACGATTCTGCGTCTGTACTAAATTCAGCATCAATATAGTGACCTCCAGGGAGCCGGGGACCAACAGGTTGCCTAAGGAGGGGTGAACTGACCCAGGTCGGAAACAGCAGATCAAAACTCCCGTGCTGATCAGTAGTGGGATCATGCCTGTGAATAGCCACTGCACTCCAACCTGGGCAACATAGTAAGACTCCATCTCCAAAATAAAATAAAAAAAAAGAAAGAAAAAGAAAAAAAAAGCTTACAATTAAGCAGAGAGTATTTGGTGAAGAACCAGAGTAAGCAGTGACAATTTTACCTACAAGAGAAATGTAGGGGGGCTCCTGTGATGTGGGGAGGCTTCAAGGAAAAGGTGTGTTTTCAGCTGGGCTCTGATGGGTAGGATCAGACTTGAGGGGATTGAGAGGAAGGCAGTAGATTAGCAGAGGAGTTGAGGGGAGCACCAAGAACAGTGTGAACAGACAAAATGAGGAGACAGATTTAGATCAGGACTGAAGGCTTATGCCAGAAGTAATTTCCAGAACAAACGGATCAGCTGAGAGAGACGAGGAAGGTTACCGGGTTTAATAAATGGGCAGTGCATGAAGACCCCTGGAGGTGCTATTACAGGAGACTGGTCATCTATGGACAGAACTATTTATTATTAATAATAAACATTTGATTTTTTTTTCTTCTCTTTTTTTTTTAAACATTTGATTTTTTGTGAATAAATTCCTTCATAATTTCTCATGAAAAATAACTTTATCTTAAAGACCCCTACTGGAGGACTTTATTACTTTTTTTGGTAAGATAAGGTACAAGGATTTTTATCCTTGATAGATAAAGTAGCTTGAGAATCCCCCTTATTTCAGCAACTTAAATCTAAAAACCTTTGTCTTCAAATCCTTAAGTTTAAAAAGAGGAAAACTGTTTTCTAGCCCAACAGGCCAGTAACAATAACAACAACAAAAAAAAAAAAAAAAAAAAAAAAAAAAAAAAAAAAAGAAAAGAAAAAAGAAAAAGCTGTTGCAGGCCCAAGCCCGAGGATCCCAGCAAAGTATCAATAGTTGGTTCTGTGGCTTTTGCTTATGCCTTGGAAAATGTGTGTCATGGAGAGGAGGGTTAGAGAGAAAAGGACACATGGTACGATGTATACCTACTCTGTCTTTCTTTCATATCACGGGGTGTAGACACTAAGACTGAATGTGCCCATATCTAGGGACTGGAGAAATACCCCAGAGATGACTGGATGAGAAATGATCTCAATGGAATAATGTGCTTTAGCTGATGGTATGTTATTGGATAACCATGATCAAGGGTTGATTTGGAAAAGGGTATATAAATTATCCACATTCCTTGCAATTGTGAACCCAACTGTAAACAGAATTATATGAATGAACTTATTACAATTTAAAACATAAAATGAGGTTTTACTTTCTGATCTCTTGGGACATCTTTGCCCTTGAATCAAACATGGATGTGAAATAAAATGATGCATGTTTAAAATGTTATAATTAAATTCTCCAACTATATCATGTATACAAAATAACAGCTAAGAAAAAATTTTATTCTTTATTGTATTTTTATGCAATTTTATTCATATGGCTTTAGTTTTATAGACATGAAGATTCTACATTTTTCTTTCATAATGAAGATTACCCTTTTCATTTTGTTCAAATCAATAAGAAAAAGTGGCTGCAGTTACAAATACAAATAAGAAACAGTCACCTACATCCAATGGGATGAGGCTCTGGGGGACTTTGGGAGGCAGTGAATATACCGTGCATGTGGAATGTGAATCATGGAGGTCACAAGGTAGACTGGGGTAGGCAGCCCCTAGATGGCTCCCAGTGACAGCAGCCTCCTCTTATTCTTGCTCATGTATAATTCCCTCACCTTGATTGTGGCCTGGATCTAGTGACTCGCTTCTAACAAAATAGAATGCCAGAAAGGTGAGTCACTTCTGAGATTAGGTTATAAAAATAGGGTGGCGTCTGTCTTGCTCTCTTTTGCCTGCTTATTCTGAGGGGGGCCAGCTGCCTTGTTGTAAGCACCCTATGGACAGCCCTATGTGGCAAAGAACTGAGGGTGGCCTCTGGCCGACAGTGAGTAAAGAACTGAGGTTCAGTCTAACAACTCATGAGGACTTGAATCCTGCCAACAACCATGTGAGTGAATTTGAAAACAGATGAAGGCTTCAGATGACTGCAGGCTCAGCCAACACCTTAATTGCAGCCTGAGCGACCCACCTAAATGCTCCCAGATGCCTGTTAAGTTTTGGAGTAAGTTTGGAGTAATTCAGAGCATAATTTATACTCCCCTCAAGTAGCTTATGGTCTAATTAAATAAACTAAGCATACAAATAAAAATAATAGCTAACAAGTATAGTATTTACTATATGCCAGGGATTCTTCTAAGCATTTTATATTTAATTAATCATTAATTATTTTAATTAATTAATTTATTTATTGAGACACAGTCTCACTCTGTCACCCAAACTGGAGTGCGGTGGCTTGATCACAGCTCACTGCAGCCTCAAACTCCCCAGGCTCAGGTGATCTTCCCACCTCAGCCTCCCAAGTAGCTGGGAATACAGGTGCATGTCACCACACCTAGCTAATTTTTGTATTTTTTGTAGAGGTGGGGTTTCAACATGTTGCCTGGACTGGTAGTCTTGAACTCCTGAACTCAAGTGAACCACCCACCTTAGCCTCCCACAGTGCTGGGATTACAGGCTTGAGCCACTACTCCTAGCCAGTCATTAATCATTTCATCTTTTTTTTTTTGAGACAGTGCCTTGCTCTGTCACCAAGGCTGGAGTGCAGTGGCGCGATCTTGGCTCACTGCAACCTCTGCCTCCTGGGTTCAAGCAATTCTTCTGCCTCAGCCTCCCAAGTAGCTAGAATTACAGGCTTCTGCCACCACGTCCCCCTATTTTTTTTTTCATATTTTCAGTAGAGACAGGGTTTCACCATGTTGGCCAGTTTGGTCTCAAACTCCTAACCTCAAGAGATCCATCTGCCTTGGTCTCCCAAATGCTGGGATTACAGATGTGAGCCACCATGCCCGGCCAATCATTTCGTCTTTACAACAACTCTATTAGGTATTACTACTATTACCAATTTATAAAGAAATTAAGGCAACATGATGTTAAATAACTTGCTCATGATCATACAGTAGAGCTGAGATTCAAACTCAGTTTTGTGCCAGATTTCAAGTTCTTTTGTACTGCCTCTTGCTATTTTATATACCATAATAGAACTATGTATGCTTTAGGGAAGTACTACAGCATGAGGAATGATTATATTTGTAGGGTAAAAGGGTTAGAGGATTCGCAGACATCTAAGCAGGATCTGAAAGACAGACGAAAGGCATTTCAGGCAGATGAAATAACATATGCTAAGGCACAGACTGACTGTTACTATTCCTTTCAAATGTTTGTAATCAGAGTAGTGTGGTCTCCTTCATATTCTGACCTTCATTTCTATCAATAAACCTCACTGTCTCTGAATTCTAGTAAATCATTACTCTTTAAGAAAAGTGTAATTCCCGATTCTGAACCAAGAGCAATGACAGAGGCTCAGAAAGAGTTGAGAAGAAAAATCACCTTGTTGGTTTTAACACAAGAGATGATTTTGAAGATTAGTAATGGAGGCACTTGTCTCTTGCAGCAACAGAGTCGCAGTGTTGACACATTGTCTACGTTCTGTCCACTTTGAGTGCCTAACCACTACAATGCTGTCCACTGGTCTTGGGAATAAGTTTCTATATTTAAACGTAACTTTAAATAATCATGGCCAGGCATGGTGGCTCACACCTGTAATCCCAGCACTTTGGGAGGCTGAGGCAGGTGGATCACCCGAGGTCAGAAGTTCGAGACCAGCCTGGTCAACATGGCAAAACCCTATCTCTACTAAAAATATAAAACTTAGCTGGGCATGGTGGCGCGTACCCATAATCTCAGCTACTAGGGAGGCTGAGGCATGAGAATCGCTTAAACTCGAGAGGCGGAGGTTGCAGCGAGCTGAGATTGCACCACTGCACTCCAGCCTGGGGGATAGAATGAGACTTTTTGTCTCCAAAAATAAAAATAAATAAATAATCTCACATCAGACCCAAGTATGATAGAAAAAAATGAAAAAGAGAAAAGGGGTGATTAATTATTCACTGAAAAAAATTAAAAGAGGCAACACTAAAAACAGAGAGAAGAGGCTATAGATACAACTAGGGACATAAAAAGAGTGGTTGCATTTTCCTCATTATCATAATTATCCTTAAAGGGTCATTTAAAATGGTTTTGAGATAATTGTAGATTTAATGCAGTTGTAAGAAATAATGCAGAGAGATCCCAAATATCCTTCACCCAGTTTCCCCCAATGATAATATTTTTCATAACTACAGCACAACATTACTACCAAAAAATTAACATTGATGCATCCTTGGAACTTATTCCATTTCCTTCAGTTTTACATGCTTACTTACATGCTTACTTTACACTTGTGCTTACTTACATGCACATGTGCTTACTTCTATTCATTTTCATCATGTGTGTAGAATCATGTGACCACCACAATCAAGGTACAGAACTGTTCCATCACAAGGATCCCTCATGCCATACCTCTGTGGTCACAGCCACTTCTATCCCTCTTATTGTCCCCAGTCCCTGGCAACCACTAATCTGTTCTTCCTCTCTACAGTTTTGTCCTTTCAAGAATACTATATAAAAAGAATTTTTTGAGACTGGCTTTTTTCAACTCAGCATAATTCCTTTGAGAGTTATCCATGTTGTTGTGGTATTAATAGTTCATTCCAAATTAATGCTGAGTAGTATTCCATGGCATGGATGTCCCATAGTTTAACAGTTCACCCACTGAAGGGCATTTGAGTTGTTTCTTATGTGGAGCTATCACAAATACAGCTTATATGAGCATTTGTGCACAGGTTTTTGTGGGAACATAAGTGTCCAAGAATGTAACTGCTGAATACATGCTTAGTTTTGTAAATGAAACAAAACAAAACACCATCCTCTGTTCCAGAGTGGCTGTATGCTCCCACTAGAAACGTATAAGTAATCTCAATTTTTCTGCATCCTCAGCAGCGTTTAGTATATCACTATATTTTAGCCACCCTGATAGGTATGTAGTAGTATCTCATTGTGGTATAAATTTGTATTTTGCTAATAACTAATAATTGTTGAATTATTTTCATGTCCTTATTTGCCATCTGTATAGCCTCTTTAATGAAATGTTATGTTCATGTCATTTGCCTTTTTGTGATTAGATTTTTTTTGTACTGTTGAGTTTTGAGAGTTCTATGTATATAGTCTAGAAACAAATCCTTCATAGGATATGTGGATTGCAAAGGGATTATCTCAGCCTGTATTTTGTTTTTTTCCAACGTCTTCGCAGAATTTTTTGGAGAGCAAAAGTTTTTAATTTTGATAAAGTTCAGTTTAACAACTTTTAATTTTATAGATTGTGCTTTTGGTGTCAAATTTAAGACCTCTTTGTCCAGTCCTATGTTCCAAAGATTTTCATCTATTTTTTCTAAGTTTTACATTAAATGTTTCAATTTTTTTTTTTTCATGGAGACGGAGTCTTACTCTGTTGCTCATGCTGGAGTACAGTGGTGTGATCTCAACTCACTATAGCCTCTGCCTCCTGGGTTGAAGTGATTCTCCTGCCTCAGCCTCCTGAGTAGCTGGGATTACAGGAGCCCACCACCACATCGGTTAGTTTCAGTATTTTTAATATTTTTGTATTTCACCATGTTGGCCAGGCTGGTCTCGAATTCCTGACTTCAGGTGATCCACTGGCCTTGGCCTCCCAAAGTGCTGAGATTACTGGCACAAGCCACTGCACTTGGACTAAATGTTTTAAATTTAAATCAGTAATCCATTTTGAGTTAAAGTGTGAGACTTAGGTTGAGGTTTCTTTCTTTTTTTTTTTTTTTTTGCCTATGCATACCCAATTATTCTAGCACTATTTACTGAAAAAGTTATCCTTCTTCTATTGAATTACTTTTGCACCTTTGTCAAAAATCACTTGAGCATATTTGTGCAGATCTATATCTGAGTGCCTCTATATTTTATTCCATTGATCTATGTGTCTATGTCTGTGCCAATCCCGTGCAGTCTTAGTTACTGTATCCTTATTATATTATATATATTAAGACATATATTAAAACTAGAATGATTCTTACTACATTATTCTTCTTTTTCAAAATTGTTTTAGTTATTCTAGGGCCTGCACCTTTCCACATAAATTTTAAGATAAGCTTATCTATATTCTAAAACACCTTGCAGAGATTTTGATTGGAATCACATTAAACCTACAGCAATCCATTTGGGGAGAATTGACATTTTCACTAAATTGAGTGTTACAATTCACGAACACAGTATGTTTCTCCATTTACTTAGAATAAATTCCACTAGGTCATGGTACAGAATTCTTTTTACATATTGCTAGAATCTATTCACTATTTTGTATTTTTTTTTTTACTAAGTTCATGAGAGATAGCGGTCTATAGTTTTCTTCTGGCGTATAATCTTTGGTTTTGGTTTCAGGGTAATACTAGCATCATAAAATGAGTTGGGAAGTATTTCCTCCCCTCATATTTTTTGGGAAAGATTGCACAGAACTGGTGTTAGGTCTTCTTTAAAGGTTTGGCAGAATTCTCAGTGAAACCTGCTGAGCCTGGAGGTTTCTTCTTTGAGAGTTTTAAAATTATGAATTCAATTTTATGAATAGCTATAGCGTTATTCAAACTGTTTCACATTGAGTTATGGTAGTTTGTGTTTTTTGAGTAGTGGATCATTTCATCTAAGTTGTTAAATTTACATGTGTAAAGTTGTACTAGTATTCCCTTATTCTTTGAAGCCTGCAGTGATAGCCCTTGTTTTATTTCTGATATTGTTAATTAGAATCTTCTGTGTTTTATTCTTTGTCAGTCTTGCTAGAGGCTTGTTTAGTTTTACTGATTTTCTCCATTGTTTTTGTTTTCAATTTCATTGATTTTTTTTCTTTATTATTTCCTAACTTCTGCTTGTTTTGAGTTTATTTTGCTCTTCTTTTTCTTGTGTCTTGAAATGAGGCTTCCTTTTTGACCCATGAATTATTTAGAAATGTGCTGTTTAGTTCCCAAGTGTTTGGAGATTTCCCTGTTAATTTTCTGTTATTGTTTCTGTTTTGACTCCATTGTGCCAATGAACATAACTTCAATTTCAGTTGAACAAATTTCAATTTTTTATAATTTGTTGAGTTTTGTTCTATGGCTCAGGATATGATCTATGTTGGTAAATGTTTTATGGGCACTGAAAAACATGTGTATTCTGCTATTTTTGGATCGAGTATTCTATAATGTTGATTAAATCATGTCTCTTGGTGGTGATGCTTTTTCATATCCTTGCTGATTCTGTCTTGTTGTTCTATCAATTGTTGATAGATGGGTGTTGAAGTCTCCAACTATTATTTTAAATTGATCTATTTCTCCTTCCAGTTCTATCATTTTTTATTTCATGTGTTTTGCTGTTCTATTGTCTAGTGAATACATATTTTGAATTGCCATGTCTTCTTGGTGGATTGGCCCTCTTATCATTATATAATGTCCAATTCTGTCACTGGTAATTTTCTTTGCTCTGAAGTCTTCTTTATGTGATATTAATATAGCCATTTATGTTTTCTTTTTATTATGTTTACATATCTTTTTACATTCAACCTGCCTGTATCATTATATTTGAAATGAACTGATTGTAGACCTCACAGAGTTGGGTTATGTTTTGTTTTTGTTTTTCTCTTTTAAGTCAGGGTCTCACTATGCTGCCTAGGCTGGTCTCAAACTCCTGGGCTAATGTGATCCTCTTGACTCAGCCTATTGAGTAGCTGGGATTACAGGTATGAACCACAGCGCCTAGCTTTTAATCTACTCTGCCAATCTCATCTTTTAATTGGTATATTTGCAAATGTACATTTACGTTTAATGTAATTATATATTAGGGCTTATGTATGCTATTTTTTTATTTCTGTGTGTTCTCTTTGTTTTCATTTACCAATTCCTTTTTTCTGGCCATGCTGTGGGTTACTTGTTCAATCATCACCACTATCCATTTCCAGAATCACTGCATCATCCCAAACAGAAACTCTCTACCCATTAAACAATAATACCCCTTCCCCTTTATCTACAGCGTTTTTATTGCACCCCTTGGAATATCTTTTTAGTGGTTGATCTAGGTTTTACATTATATACATATTCATCGCAGTCTCTGGCATTATCATTTTACCAGTTCAAGATAAGTATAGAAACCTTACTTCCCTTACATTATTGCCCTGTTTATAATTGTCTTAAATATTTTCTCTACATATTTAGAACTACATCAAAAAAGGCTATAATTTTTTTTTTTCTTTTTGAGATAGAGCCTCACTCTGTCACCAAGGCTGGAGTGCAATGGTGCAATCGCAGCTCACTGTAACCTCCACCTCCTGGGTTCAAGTGGTTCTCCTCCCTCATCCTCCCGAGTAGCTGGGAATACAGGCACCCACCACCACGCCTGGCTAATTTTTTTTTCTTTTTCTTTTTTTGTAGAGACAGGGTTTCACTGTGTTAGCCAGGATGGTCTCAAATTCCTGACCTCATGATCTGCCTACCTCAGCCCCCCAAAGTGCTGGGATTGCAGGCATGAGCCACCACACCTGGCCACAATGCTCTAACTTTTGCTTCCACTATCAATTTAGAAATTTTAAAAACTCAAGAGGAGGAAAGTTTATTGTATATACCCATATTTTTGCTGTGTTTTTCCTTCCTGATGTTCTGAGTTTCCTTCTTTTATAATTTCCTTTCTGTTTAGAAAATTTCTTTAGCCATTTTTTTTGGTAGATATGCTGGTGACAAATTCTCTTACCTTTCCTTCATTTGAGATGTCTTTGCTTCCCTTTCATTATGGAAGAACATTTTCACTGGACATTGGATATTGGGTAGATCATTCTTTTAGTTCATTACTTGAATATTACGCCACTTCCTTCTGGTCTCCATGGTTTCAGGTTAAAAATCTGCTGTCACTTGAATTGGTTTTCCCCTATCAATAATGCACCACTTCTCTCTGGCTGTTTTCAGTATCAATATTTTTTTCTGTATCTTCAACCTTCAGAAGTTTAATTATCATGTGTCTTGGCATCATAGATTTCTTTGGGTTTATCCTACTTGGGATTTGTTCAGCTTCCTGAATCTGAAGGTTCATCTCTTTTGCCAACTAAGGGGAATTTTCAGCTACTCTTTGAAAATTTTCTTTTTCCTTTTAAATATCCTGCAGATCCTTGAGAGCCTGTTCACTATTTCCCCTATCTCTGTTGTTCAGATTGGGTAAGTTCTACCAGTCTGTCCTCAATCCACTGATTCTATCCTATGGTATCTTCACTCTACTATTGAGCCCATACAGCAAGTTTTAAAATTTTACTTGTACCTTTCTGTTTTCTGTTCTAAAATTTTCATTTAGTTCTTTAATAAATTCTGTTTTTTTGCTGGGTTTAAAATTTTTGTTTCAAGAGAATTTCAATGATTATCGAAGCATTTTATTATGCCATTTTAATATGATTGTTAGATAATTTCAACACTTGATTTATCTCATCATTTGACAGCTGTTGATTGCTTTTCTCATCTGTGTTGTGATTTTCCTGGTTCTCGGATGAATGATTTTTTATTGTATCCTGTATATTTTGGATAGCATATTATAAGACTTTGGATTTGTATCCTATTTAATTCTTCTTTCCTCTTCTTCCTTCTTCTTCCTTCTTCTTGTTCTCCTTTTCCTTTGCAGGCCCTCTGGGCCCCACTGACAGTACCTTAGCAAAACTGAAGTACTGACTCACATGGCCTTATTCCAAATGCTGAGCTGTAAGTTCAGCTTTTCTATTGCTCCACTGACAACTTTTTTTTTTGTCTGTCCCTATTCATGGTGCAGGGCTGCAAACTTCTACAATGCCTTGTCTGAAATTTAGGAGGAAATGAGGAAACTAAGGAACTTCTCACATGCCATTCGTCAAGTCTTGAGATCCCTAGGCAGTCTGACTTCTTTCTACCTTTCAAAGTCTTCCTATATTTGTTTTTTTGTGTTATGTCCAGGTTTATCTGGGAGGGCCTAGGAAAAATGGGACTACTCTATCTTGGTAGAACTAGAAGTCTCAAAAGGCCATTTTTATTATATTATATTTTATTTTATTTTTTAGACCGGGTGTGGCTCTGTTGCCTGGGCTTGAGTGCAGTGTTGTGATTTCAGCTTACTGCAACCTCTACCTCCCAGACTCAAGCCATCCTTCTACCTCAGCCTCCCAAGCAGCTGGAACTACAGGCACATGCCACCATGCCCTGCTATTTTTTTGCATTTTTTGTAGAAATAGTGTTTCGCCATGGTGCTCAGGCTGATCTTAAACTCCTGAGTTCAAGCAGTCTGCCCACCTTGGCCTCCCAAAGTGCTGAGATTACAGGTGCAAGCCACGGTGCCAGACCTCAAAAGGCCATTTTTAAACACTTGCTTTAGTTTACTGTCTAGAGTCTCCTCCAGGTTGTTAAAAGCCATGAATCTGGTATTTTGTAAATTTACAACCCAAACCTTACCCTGCACAGATGCACAATAAGGTACATAAACAGGCTGAATCAAATACATAAGAAGACTTCCAGTTTCCAGTTCATGTAAGGAGTTTTAAAGTCATCACTCCATCCTAACAACAAGTAAAAAACTGAACAAACTCTTCTTAGATTTTGTTTTGTTTTGAGACAGGGTCTCTTTTTGCCCAGGCATGATCATGGCTCACCACAGCCTCAACTTCCTAGGCTCAAGCAATCCTCCTGCCTCAGCCTCCTGAGTAGCTGGGACTACAGGCACACATCACCACGCCTGGCTAATTTTCTGTATTTTTTTTTTTATGGTTTTCACCATGTTGCTTAGGCTGATATTCTTAGATTCTTTCAAGAAGTGAGGTCACAGGGCAAACTTCTGCCTCCTAAGCTGGAGGGTCAGGTATGCAGATACAGAGAATTATAACATGCTGGAGCAGAAACTCAGAAATAGAAATCTCTGAGTGAAGCAGTACTCATGAGGAAAACCTAAACTGTAATTGAGGAAATGCTGAGACTCAGTGGACAAGTCTGAGAATTAAAAACCCTAGGATGGGGCGGTGGGGGAAGGCTGTCATAGATGGTCTTCACACTTGGAGCTTTGGGAGATTCTCACAGTGAATATCAGAGAAAAATCTATGCTTCTGGAAGGAGAAAGGAAAAATTTATTTTTAAATATTCCAAAGCATTCAATGATAAAAAAAAAATCTCAAAAGAGCCAGAGGAGAAAAGTACCTTACCTAAAAAAGAGCAAAGATAAGAATTATATCAGGACTTCTCAGAAACCCTTCAAGCAAGAAGAGAGTAGAATGGTATTTGAAGTGTTGAGAAAAAACCCGCCAATGTAGAATTCTGTATCCTATGGAATTATCCCTCAAAAATGAAGGAGAAATAAACATTTTTTCAGACAAAGATTGAGGGAATTTGTTGCCAGTAGATCTGCCTTGCAAGAAATGTTTTAAAAAAAATTATTCAGAGAGAAAGAAAATGATGTAGGTCAGAAATTCTGATCTACATGAAGAAAAAAAGAGCAATAGAGAAAGAATAATTGAAAATAAGGTAAAAAGCTTTGCTTATTCTTAGTTGATCTAACAGATAAGAGTTTATTCAAAATGATAGCAATGGTGTATTGAATGGTTATAGTTTATACATTAATGAAATGAATGACAGCAGTTATATAAGGGACTGGAGGGAATAATTAGGAATATTTCATTATAAAGTATTTGCACTACCCATGAAGAGGTACAGTGCTATTTGAAAGTGGACTTGGATTAGTTGTATATGCATACTGCACACTTCAGAGCAACTACTAAAAGTTGAAAAAAGAAGTACAACTCATATGCTAAGAAAGGAAAGAGAGAAAGTGAAATCATAACAGGAAATAATAGCACCCTGCACTTCTATGGGGCTTCATGGTTTATGAGCACTTAAAAAATTACATGTATAAAAATATGTGTATATTTTAAAATATATATGTAATTTTAAAATACATATGTAATTTTAAAATATATACTCAACAATGTCTACTTGACCTACCTTGTAACACTGATATATATTCACTCAACAGTGTTGCAATGTGGGTGGAGTAGACCCTGTTATGAAAATAATAATAATAATAAAAAAGCCCAGCGAAGTTTGGTTAAGGTTCTTGCCTCGGGTTAAAAAGCTGGTAAGAGAAAATGTTAACAATTGTTGTAAATTTTAGCCCTGTGCTCCTATTGGCAAACCATGCTGCCTAGAATAAATTATCCTCCTTTATTCTACTGGACATAGCATGCTGAACAAGTAATCATGGAGCATAATTTTGCCTTTTGAAGTACAGTGACTTACAAGTTTTAGAGTCAGAAAGATTTGAATTTAAATTCCAGCTCTAGTACTTATCAGCTGTGTAATCTTGGAGAAATTACTTATCCCCTCTGTGCCTCAATTTCTTCATCTATCACACAGGGATAATAATCCAAATATTAATTACTTTAAAAGGTTTTTTGAGGACTGAGATAATCGCACATTTAAAGCAGAATGCCTACCATGTTATAAGCACTCATAAATTGTAGCTATTTATTAAAGCCAAAATAAAAAATCCACACCAAAACAAAAAAAACAAACCTCACCGCGTTTCCATAATGAGGAAGTAATGATTCAGACTCCAAGCTTTCAAAACAGGAAGGGTGCCTCTGTCTATTCCTGTTTGGTTGTGTTTCACCTCACGTGTTACTTAATAAGCCCTGGCATCTCTGCAATTTTAGAACTGGAAGGAACTTAAAGGTCGTCTATTCCAAGCTTTTCATTTTACAGATAAAGAAGCTGAGGCCAAGAGAGGTTGAGTGAATTACTTCAAGATTATAGTGCTAGCACCCTTCCTGCCACAGCTGGTAAAGCACACCAACAGTGAGCAGAAAACCTAAGAAAAACATCCAGATTCCAGAAAGGAAAAGATTCAGACAACAAAGCCGGAAACAGCGGGTTTCAAAAGGTATAAATAACCCCCTACAGGCTAAGCACCCAGGTGTAAGGGCAGTGCCTACAAACTATACTCATGGAAGTCTATAAGGTCCTCATGGAAGTTTATGACGGGGTAATTTAACTGGCAGGCAACCAGACTAGAACTGCCCTGCTGAGTGGTGAAGGCCACAGTGAGGAGGGCTTCACAGCTTAGGAGAGGCTATCTTCTACAAACATTAGTGAATCTGAAGGACAGGGATGGTGTACACAGAAGTGCACTACTGTCAATAGTGCATATCCAGTCCTTAAGAGCCAATCATAACGGTGAGCAGGTATCATTCATCCAGCCAGCAAACAGGCCCCAAACCACACAGGTGACACAAAAGATGTATAATACATTCAGATCAAGACTTTTTGCTAATAGTTGTGCTTTCAACCATTTCTTTAACTGGTCATAGCAGCAATTCCCAGAAATATCTCAGATAGATATACATTTTTCACTTGAAAATGATAAAACTGTGCCAGGTACAGTGGGTGGTTCAGACCTGTAATCTCAACTGCTTGGGAGGCTGAAGCAGGAGGATGGTTTGAGCCTAAGAGTTTAAGGCTGCAGTGAGCCATAATTGCACCACTGCCCTCCAGCCTGGGTGACACAGCGAGACACTGACTCTTAGAAAACAAAACAAAACAAGATAAAAACTGATTTAAGTGAGAAGAAATGCTATTTTTCACAATTCAGTATTTCTTTTAATAACACATTTTGTCAGTTTACTCTTACTTTTACATTAGTTGTGAGCTAGAGTAGTCAAGAAGTTAGTAAGTTCTTTGACAACCTTGCTGATTCATTTTTATTAATGTAAGTATAAACGTAG
Organism: Cebus imitator; assembly: GCF_001604975.1. Taxonomy (NCBI): domain Eukaryota; kingdom Metazoa; phylum Chordata; class Mammalia; order Primates; family Cebidae; genus Cebus; species Cebus imitator. The sequence continues at coordinate 5,437,850 of NW_016107414.1, forward strand.
GCTTTCTTACCCTTATCTTAAAGTGTATTTTGCATAAAAGCAGAGGGTTTTGAAAAATATAATTTCTCAAATTTGAGAGATGAAATTTTGCCTTTTTCTATCTTGTCTCTCTCTGGTTTATGTCTTCTAAGAATAAATCAAAGTGAAAAGAATATGTATGAGATATGTTGAATAAGCTATAAGCTAGTGTAACCGTTATTAAAAATTTCAAAAAGATGTCAAAAGCAGTTCTAAAAACCATTTTTGTTGTTGTTGTTGAAGAAAAGTCAAGAGGACGACAAAGCTATTTACAAAACAGTAAATGCAATTAGAGTTTTCTTTCATAAAAATGTGTATATATGAGCTTATGTGTATGCACAAAAAAGAACAAATCTGTGAACGTTCACCCTGAATGTTAAAATTGATTTCTTTTTCTAGGTCTTGGGCTTTCACGGGACTTTTATTTCTGTTTACTTATTTGTATTTTCTAATTTTCCGACAATAAATATGTGTTTTGGCTGAAAGATAGGTTTTCTTTTTCCTTTTTTTTCAATGTTTACTTAAATTTTACAGAGTCAAATCTAGAATGGAGGGGAAGACCAGAGCAAAGTCAAGAATGAGTGTCAATTAAAGCTTCTCCAGGCTGAACAGCATGTGGGGGAAGGAGTCCACCTGACACTACAGTAGGATTTTCTGTTTGTATGAGTACTTTTTTGTTGTGTGGTGAAAATGCAATTATAGAAAAATAATTTGCAGTTGCTCTGAAAATTAAATTTGTTTCTCTGTTGTTTCTAGAGGTGCTTCTTTGACAATTCATAGTTTAGGCTTAAAGCACTTAAGCGCTGTGTAGAAAGGGCCAATACAAAGTAAAGAGGGAACATAAATCTCTGCTCTTAAAAGTACTATTTTTCTCTCCCAGCTAACTCTGAAGACTATTCTCCTCTAATTTGTGAATTTTCTTTTCTTTAACAAACACTTTTTTCATGCTGATTAAAACGGGGAGATAAAAAGAAGTCAGCTCTGATCTGGAAGCTGATAGTCTAGTTAAGTCAACAAGGCACATGTTGGAAAAGTTAACTAAAAATATGGGGGCAGTATGCACTAAGGCATGAAATGACTTACACAGAGGTGTTACAGCAGTTAAAGGTAGGGCTGGTAACTTTACGGTGGTCATGATCTAGACCAGCACTTTTCAATAAAACTTTCTACAGTGATGGAAATAGTTATTTCATGCTAATTAATACAGTAGCCACCAGCCACATGTGGTTATTTGAAACGTGGTTAGTACAACTGAGGAACTTTTTAATTATCTAGCTTAAATTTCAATTTAAATAGCTACATGTGAGCCAGGCCTGGTGGCTCATGCCTGTAATCCCAGCACTTTGGGAGGCTGAAGTGTGTGGATCACGAGGTCAGGAGTTTGAGACCAGCCAGGCCAATATGGTGAAACCCCATCTCTACTAAAAATACAAAAATTAGCTGGGTGTGGTGGTGCATGCTTGTAGTCCCAGCTGCTTGTGAGGCTGAGGCAGGAGAATCGCTTGAACCCAGGAGGTGGAGGTTGCAGTGAGCCAAGATCTCACCACTGCACTCCAGCTTAGGCGACAGAGCAAGACTCCGTCTAAAAAAAAAAAAAAAAAATTAGCTACATGTGGCTGGTGGCTATGGTACTGAAGAGTGCAGGCCTAGGTTCTAGAACGTGTCACTAAAGTAAGACTTGTTACTTGAAGAAAGGGAGGATTCAAAAAACAGAATAAAGCAAAGTGTTCCAAGAGAAGACAAAGTATGAATGAGCTGTACTCAAGTCATGCAGAGAGTGGGAAAGTGCTTCATGCCTGGATGGGGACTTGTGCTCTGTTGCTACACTGGGCAGGCCACATCGTTGAGGATCTGAAGCTGTAGATAATGAGGAGTTATTGATTATTTCTGATCAGTAATAATGACTCTTGTGCCAGGCATTTGGTTGGGTGCCTTACATGGAATATTTCATACTGAAACAACCCTTTGAAGAAAAAAGAAGACAGAGAAAAGGGTGATTGAGCTTATCAAGGAGATCCTTGAAGAAAAAAGGAATAAACGGATTTGTCTAGGCAGTTTGACAGTGAAAGAAATGCGTACTTGAGGAGGGTTAAATGAAGGTTCCTCCCCTAGGTAGGTCAAACCTATTTGGCCTGAAAGCAGAAAGCAAGAACCTACGCGGCAGCCAGCAGGCCCCAATGGCTGTCTTGGGAAAGGAGAAAGGAATCCTGGTCCTTTGGGTACGTGAGAGTGTTCACAAAATGGATGGTACACAGCAATACTCAGAGAAGAGTGATAGAGGTTGCTGGAGCTGGATTCCTTTTTTTTTTTAAAAAAAATCTCAGTGAAGATCAGAGACATCTACCAAGAAAAAAGGGAAGCGAGAAAAATGGAGTGAGTAGGGAGAAGGGAGATCTGAAATAACATCAGTTGGGGCTGTACTTTTATTACCTTTTTTACTACCACCTTTATTATGTGGTTATCATGAGCCTATTATAGGCATTTACATATATTATCTCCTTTAGTCTAACAATTTAGTTAAGTATTATTAATTCCAGTTATTTCTGTTTTAAGGAAGTTAAGGGTCAAAAAGGTTATCACTTAAAAAAAAAAAAAAGGATTTTGCCTACCACCTCACGCCAGGGACTGTTCTAGGCAAAAAACTCAGACAGGCAAGGGGCCTGCCTTCATGGTTTATGGAAGTGGTGCAGACAGAAAAATAAAACATCAGATCATTTCAGAGTTTAAGTGGTGTGGAAATTTTAAAAATGTGTTACGATATTAACGGTGGGGAGGAAGTACATTAGTGTGGCCAGGCAGGGGAGGACTGTGTAAGGGGACAAGTGAGCTGAGAACTTTAGGATGAAAAAGGTAGGAGGAAGAGTTTTCTGGGCCAAGGAAAGGGCAAGTGCAGAAGTCGTGAGGCACGAACTAGCTGGGCTCCTGAAGAAATGCAAAGGTTAGTGCCGGCGATGCTGACCACGGATGTCTAGGCCAAGGCTGGAGACGCCATCGCAAGCTAGGAGAAGGATTCACCCAAGGGGGTAAAGCCGATCCTATTTAATAGCATCAGGCTTCCCAGGGAGCAAGGGCCAAGCTGTCCAGCTCTCCAGCGCGTGTTCTTTCCACTCGGCTAAGCTGCCCGGCTCAGGGCTCCGGGGCGAGGCCACCGTCAGGAGAGGTTCCCGGCCCTGGGGCCAAAGGGCCACTACGGCCCGCGGGGCGTGGGGACCTGACCTCCAGGGTGTCGCAAGCCCAGGGCATCGCTGACAGACGACGCGGGTCATTCGCGGCTCCCCTCACCCAGACCCAATCACTTCCGCCTTCAATTCCCATTAGCGCTCCCGACCCGCCTCAGCACCCGCCCCCGGGCGGCCTGGCTTGGTTTTTCATCCTGGGAGGCGGATCTGTCGCCCAAAAGTTCGGAATGACTTCATCCCTTTCCCTTAAGAGCGATGAGGAGACGAAATAAATTGGGGTCAGGGCGACGTCCTATGGAAAACAGCCCTCTGTATTTTTGTCTGGTTTCCCCCCATGGCTTTCCAGAAACGACTCGTTTCTCGGTACGCTCTCCAAGTCAACCCCTCCAACAGCGAGCCCGTTGGTTTGGCCCATCAACCCGGATTGGCTGAAGCCTTACGCCTCGGCCATGGATTGGCTTCTTACCATTCTCCGCGCCCATTGGTTGGGTTTCCCCGCTTCTGGGCGGAGTGGTGAGGGCCGGTTTCCGCCCCCTTGTTTACGGAGCGCGTAGTTGTAGCGCTCTCTGAGCGCTGGGGCTGTCTCCAAAGTTCCCTATTTAGCTCCTCAGGCCAATTGGGGCCTCGCTCCACCCTCGACCTCTCCCTTGCACGCCTTCTGCGTGGTACGGCCCACACCTTTAGAGCGGCAGCGCGTGTGGGCGCCTGTCGCCTTCCTCCGCCTCCGATCGCCGGGCCCCCCCCTTCGAGGGTACGCTTGGTACGGCCCGCGCCGCCTCCTTTCCTCGCCGGGGTGGCCCGTCCCCCTCCCCCCAGTCGGCGGTGCTTGGTGCCGCCCGGGAGAACCAGGTCATCGGTCGGTTCCCGTGAAAACAAAAACAATCGGCCGCGCAGCCGCGGGCACTCGAACGCCGCGAGCGGGGCCCGGGGACGCGGGGCCGGGTGGAGGGAGCGAACGGGGGCGGCGGCGACACGCTGGGGGGCGAGGGCGCCATGGGGCAGGCGGGCTCCTGCTGCGCGGGGCTCCCCCGGCGCCGCGGCTAGTGCGCACGCCGCCTTGGCCGCCTCAGCCGCCCGCGCCGCCCGCCTGGGGGACGAAGAGCAGGACGCGGCCTCGGCAGGGCCCGGGCCGAACGGCTGCGGACACCCGGGCGCCGGGGAGCCGAGCGCCGCCTCCGGCATGGATCAATGCGTGACGGTGGAGCGCGAGCTGGAGAAGGTGCTGCACAAGTTCTCGGGCTACGGGCAGCTGTGCGAGCGCGGCCTGGAGGAGCTCATCGACTACACCGGCGGCCTCAAGCACGAGATCCTGCAGAGCCAGGGTAGGGCGCCTGTGTAGGCGCGCGGGGCAGGGCCCACCGCCCGAGCCCGGGCCCGGCGGCGGGAACGCCTCACCCACCCTCGCGCCTGCTGCCCGGCCCCCGCCTCCCTTGAAAGCGCGGAGGTCCCCAGACCCCTGAGACTTTTCCTCCTCTTTTCACTCGATTTACCTCGAACCTGCCGCGACCTCGTTGCTAATTCAGGAGTGCGAACCACCCGGAAACCCGGCCGGGAGCCGCGGGCTCCAGTCCGGATAAACGTGGGCGAGGGGGCCGTTCACCGCACCTGCAAGGTGCCGCCCTCCCTGAGTGGGCACCCCTCGCCCCCCGCCGGCCCTGGGGATCTCACGTGGTGCCCGCGGCGCAGTCCTGCAGGCGGGCGGTGAGCGAATCGCCTGGGATCCCAGGCTCCGAGGGATGAGGGCAGTGCAGGAATTCCTCTTCCCCCTCTGTGCCGCCCCGAATCCTTGCCCAGGAGACTTCGTTTTTCCGTCTTTTTATTTTGGAAAGTCGAGCGTTATTCTTAGCTGTGGGTTAACAACAGCCGCTCCTGCAACTTATGATTTGGCTGCCGTGTGGACGCAGCTCTTGTGAACTCCGCAGCGGCTCTGACGTGGTTCCTAGGAACCGTTCCGCTCTCCTATTGTAGCTTCTGATAACACCAAGGAGGAACGGGCGACGTTTGCCCAAGCAAATTTTGGTACATGTTGCTAGTTACTTGCTTTGTCTGGTCAAGTTTTTCCTTTTTTAAAAAATAGATTTTTCTGTTTCACCTAGATGTTTCACCTAGATTATTATTATTTTTATTACCCCAAGCCCTGGGGACAGGTACTTTGCCAAAGTTAATTTAACGTATGAAAGCTGGTTGGGAAGGTTTTTGGTTTTTTTGTTGGTTTTTTCAAATAACATTAAAGGTTTAGTTTCCTTACACATAATCATAGCGATGATTCCTTTTGATCAAGAAGTACAGGACTTTTTAAATGGGTTTATTAAAGAGGCTGAGGGGGCTTCTCAGCTGAACAGAAATTTATGTGAAGAAAGGTTTGGTAGCTGGGGGAGATGCAGATATTTGTGGCAGGTGAGATGAGGGCAGTGGTGTTAGCTGAGCTTCTCTCTCCTACATTTTTTTCATACTTTCACCCAGACTGCATTTCAGTTGAGGAAGGGTGGTCCATGGGAAAGGAGTCTTAGAGCAACTTCTCATTTTGAACACTGCAGACATTTTTTGTACTTTAGGAAGGAAGCAACCTGCAGTTATAGTGGATGGGATATTAATATGGAAAAAACATATTAATTCTTGTAGGAGTTGCAGTACTAATATGGAAAAACGAGCAGATTTTGGTGGCTGCCTGTGAAGGGAAATTTGACTGACGTGGTGAAGATAATATAGATATAAGGAAGTGAAGGTGGAATGGGACAGGAATCCTGGGAAGACTTTGAATTTGGTTTTGTACGTGTGAGGTAAAGTTGAAGGGCTTAATGATGATAGAGTCGAGGGCTCTCGTATTTACTGGTGGCTGGAGATGCATAGGTCTAAGACTGTTTTCTGATGTCATTTCTAAGAGGACAGTGGAGGGGATCACTTAGGATGCAAAGAAGAATGACTAGGGTCTAACCACAGTCTTGAATTTCCCTTGGCGAGTCGAGGGCCAAGGCTAGATAGAGGCAGAAGAAACCGAAAAGGGCAGGGTTGAGAAAAAGAGGTTGGTCGGCATTTATTTAGTTATGGGGAGTCAGCAGTTTCATAGAATTGCTAGGACAAGCCAGATTGCTGGGGGTTAAGAAGAAAAACGTAATGTGAACCGAAGTGTGGGAAATACAATACAGTGATGGGGAAGTATTACCTCTGCTCCCGACCCCGCCAAAGAACCAGTGGAGGAAGAGAATGAAGGGCCTAGACTTGGAGAGGTGGAAGGAACATTTCCTTTTTAGGGACCAGGTCATAGGCAGGGTTTGAGAGGAAAATGATGGAACAGGATGTACCTTTCTTCCATGAGAGAGGATATAAGTTGAAGGGGCATGTTATTGTGGGCTTTGTTTTAGAAAATTTAGGGCCAGTCTCAGATGGAGAAAATGACTGTGAGGAATTGCTGAGGCAAGAATTTGTTTTTTTACCTCTTCACTGGGTGCTAGGGAACTTCTTTCAGAATTTATCTTCAGAAGGGTATTGGCCACAGTATGCTATGCTGTTAAAAACAGTCTGACTTGGTGAGTTTGTGTGTTCCTTTTTCAGCCTCCTAATTTTTTCCCTCTTGTCTTCCAAATTGCTAGCCTTATATTGGTATGTCTTTGATTTCCTTTAGTTCTTTAATAATAGGATTAAGTGACAAAAGGTAGTTATAAAATGTGAAAGAAAACAAATATCAAAGTGCCAGGTCTAGTTTTCAAAATAAAATCTTCTTTTTGGTGTTCTTTTATGTGAAGATAAACATCATGCTTTGGCATCTGGGCTATGGTATTTTTGAAAACAGGTGATTTCTAAATTAAAGTTCTCTGCAGGGGATGTAGATATTACATTGAAACTTAAATATACCCTTCTCAAAGATATTTTACTGAAAACTGAGTTTGGAACTGTATTTTCAAGTTTAAAGGGAAGATTTTAGGGCTTCTGAACATACATGTCTGGGCAAATGATCCTGGTAACCTGAGAGACTCTAATTGGGACCCCTCTGTCAGGACTTCGGACCTCATTCTCTGAGATGACGTGTGGTAATATTCTTGCCAGAATCTGGTATGAATAAAACAGAATTTTTGAGGACTATGTAGGACACATCATTTTGTCATACTGGTGAATGACTGCCTGTTTCAGAAACATCCTTTAGCTAGGGTAAAGGGATTGGTTCAGTTTCTGAGGATGAATTAGTTTTTATATTAAAAATTTTTTTTCCTCTCTGAAGTTGTGAGCAGACAGCTATATACTAAATGAGCTGTTGGGTAGTGGTGGAAACAGATACATAAATAGAGTTTAGTAAGACCATTGACAACCCTCTTCTAGTCTCAGCACCCTTATTCCAGATTGTAAATACTGCCTGACTGCCGGCTGGGAGACAGTCCTGCAGTGAACCCTAAAATTTCTCAGGTGATCTCAATCACCTTTATATAGCATGAAATTCTTTCACATAAAAGGTCTCTCATTAATCTTTTTTAAAATGCAAGTTTCTTAATGCAAATACTCTTGGGGGAATAAGGGTAGTAGGGGCTGGTCTCTCATACCTGGTGAATTAGTTTGTGCTCTGCCATTTAATCCACCTCTAACCTCACATCAGCCTGAGAACAGGAATATCTCTTTTTTC
>NW_016107414.1:5447986-5458355 GCF_001604975.1 Cebus imitator
GCCTCAGCCTCCCAAAGTACTGAAACTACAGGCATGAGCCACCGTGCCCAGCCTCCAGAAAAATTTTAAAAGAATCTAGGGAAATGATGATTTGTCACTTTTCCTTTTTTCTTTAAGGTATTGGATATGTATTTCTACTTACTACGATTTAACTCTGTTAGCCATTTTTTTCCAGGCTTACTCTGGAGATAATTCTTTGTTATTTGACACCTTATTCACTTTTGTTAGCTTTGTTATCTCACTTTGCAAGTCGGTAAAGATGTCTACCTCTGTGGGAGTGATCAACATATACTATGTTAGCACCTAAAACTCCTTTGTGTGTGTGTGTGTGTGTGTGTGTGTGTGTGTGTGTGTGTTGGGACTTCTAGTAGTAAAACGTAAACCGTAACTCCTCTCTTTATCTCTTTGGTGAATGAAAGAAACTGTTGAAAATTTGGTTACCAGTTGGAGAACTGCTTCCTTTTTAAAAATTTGAGGGTAACAAATGAGAACGTAAGTAGGCAAGTAAACATGAAAGAAAGAAACAACTTGTGGCAGTCACATTTTTAACTCATTTTTGTGGTGTGATATTGTATCAGTACACAGAAACCAGAGGTTGAGGGTCACATGTTAAGTATAATCCACTCTAGAATTTGGATTGTGTATATTATACATATGTGTTGAAAAGTATGCTTAGTATATATGATCTGTGCTTTTTCAGAGCCTACCAGTGTTGAATGTGTTGTTTTGAATGAAAGTAAATGTGTTATATCAGGGCTTGGTAGATTTGTTTAGTAGTTTGTTTTACCTTTTTAGCCGTATTCTTTAGTGTACATGGAGTAGGCCATATAGCCAGGTTGCCCATTTGTTACCCAGATTTTCGCCAAATACTAATAAGACACTTTTGAGAGAATAATGACTTTGTTTTAAATTGAATACAATTTGGTATTTGTTTAACATCTAGTCTGGAAAATAGTGTATCAGTAGGTCATAAATAAAAGTTTGGGTGGACATTGTTCAAATATTCTAAGAGAAGAATAGACTGGCTCTCAAGTTACTTAGGCTATTTTAAGTGGTAAGAATAAAAAGTCAGTATATTGGCGTTTCCAGTTGGGTTTAGAAGTAGATTTAACATTGTTAGCTGTTTTTTTTCCAGACTCACTCTGGAGATAATTAATTCTTTGTTATTTGGCACCTTACTCATTTAGACTGGCAGGTGATATAATAGTTTTCATTAGAATGGAATTTGTTGGTGTATAAATAGGCTGAGGTTAGGGCCAGGCTGGCTCCAGGGGCACAAAGGATGTCATCAGGACTGATCTTGTTCTCTTCTATCAACTGTTGGCTTCATTTTCAGGGGAGTTTTCTCCACATGGGGTAGAGATGACCAGTAGAGCTCAAAAGACAGGAACATGACCATTTTGTTGGAGATAGTCCAGGATATACCTTAATTATTCTGTTTTGGAGCCTCTCCCTGAATCAGTAACTGGGGCCTGGGAGTGAGGTGTTCTGGCCACCTTGAGCTGTGCTCACCTCCTCAGGAGGTATATGGCCATATGATACACTGTTTCTCAGGTAGAAAAGAGGCAGTTCTAGAAAGGAACCCTTAAACCCAGACAGGCATAATATGTGTCTATTATAGTGGAACAGCTACATATTATATCAGTGTTGTAGAAAGGAACACTTAAACCCAGACAGGCATAATATGTGTCTATTACAGTGGAACAGCTACATATTATATCAGTGTTCTAGAAAGGAACACTTAAACCCAGACAGGCATAATATGTGTCTATTACAGTGGAACAGCTACATATTATATCAGTAACGTTCTCGGAGATGTTTTCCTGACTAGCCTAGCCTTCTCAGCTTTTGCCTTGCCTTTCCTAACTATAATGTTTATATAATTCAAGTAGTGGGTTTTTAGCATGACTTAATCTATAGACTACAGAATACAACTTGGTTCATGTTCTTCTTAGGAACTTTTTTGAAATTACTTTAATGCTTGACATAATAAAAGTTATTTTCCTAAGGTTATTTTATGTCTTAAGTAGTTTCTAACTCTGAATAATAACATTGGTAAGGAGAAACTTGCCAACACTTCTGTGATACAGTACTATCATACTGCAGCTAATAGAGAAGTTTCTGTTGTTTTCATGTCTTAGCCTCTTAGTTATTAGAATGGTGAAAATAGTGTTTTAGCAAACTGTTAACTTGGAATATTAAAACTAACTTGTTTTTACTTAGGGCCCTGCTTCTTCATCTGTAAGGCTTCTGAAGTCTTTGAAAATGATCCAGAAACGCAGTTTAGGGAGAATCGTGGAGGATCCTGGCTCTGAGCTATGTGTACTTGGAGACCCTTGGTACTTCCAGGAGGTGATGCTCTCTAACTGGCCATTTCCTTGAAAGCTCCAAGAGTAGCAGAAACTTCTGGCCTTTCTCTTTAGATTAGATGTTAGCTCAGCCCTTTAAAGAACAAAGACTAGACTGGCAGGACTCGAGGATGTTGAGAAATGCAGTATGCTTTCACTGTATATGGGTGTGGTGATTGTGTGGCTGAGCTCAAAATGGTTGTTTGGGAACAGTTTGGGGAAGCCATAGGCTTATATTACCAAGTCTTTCTCCACTTAAGATGGAGCTCTGGGTGGTGATTTCTTCTGTTATGAGGGCACAATGTAGTATCAGGCTGTATGTTATCTCTGAGTTTGCTGTATCTGCAGAACTTGTATGTGTGTTTAATTCATCTTATTGATACATGAAGACGTTTGGGAGATGAGGAGAGAGTCTTTTAAAAGAAACATTATTCATGGCCCTAGTCCTCCAGGAACTTGGAGGTTAATGAGAAGATGAATCTATACTTGTGGAGTAGTACATAAAATTTTGACCCTGGGCTCAGGAGGTCTGGGTTTGAATCTTTGCACTGCCAATTTACTAGTTCTACAATCTTCTTTTTTTTTTTTTTTTTGAGACAGAGTCTTGCTTGTCACCCAGGCTGGAGTACAGTGGTGGTGTGTGATCTCAGCTCACTGCCACCTTCAGGTGATTCTTGTGCTCCCAAGTAGCTGGGATTACAGGTATGCACACTACTACGCACAGCCAGTTTTCGTATTTTTAGTAGCAATGGGGTTTCACCATATTGGCCAGGCTGGTCTTGAATTCCTAGGCTCAAGTGATCCACCCACCTCAGTCTCCGAAGTGCTGGGATTATAGGCATGAGCCACCGTACCCGGCCTGATCTACAATATTGTTTAGCCTGTTTTTTCTTCAGTAAACTGAAATCACAGAGTTATGAGGATGAAATAGATAGTAGATGTTAACTGGCTTGACGTTTATAAAACTGGGATGTGTTACTTAAAAAGTCTGTGCCTTTAAGTAGTTAGTGTTAAGCACTGTTTTGGTTGAGACATTTTGAGTAATATTTAGGTGTCTTTATTACTGGTTTATGTTAAATACCATTCTGTGCCCAGTGGTCTGCTTAACACTGTAAGGAATGCTGAAAAGCTATAGAGTCTTTAAGGAACTTAAAAGTTAGCTCAGAGACCAGACTCATATTTGAAAGGGAAAAAAAAACAAGACCATGGCACAGTATATAACAGTGCTTCTGATTAGTAGTACAGACACCAGTGAAGAGAGAGCGAGCCCTTAGAAAAAACTGCATGAGAGTAGACAGGCAGTATTTCAACTGAATTTTAGATAATCTCATCAGAAGTTATTAATCACCATTTATATGTGGAACTAAGCAAAATCTTCTAGGAGTTAAAAAGAACAAGCATTTTCATCCTCTGAGAACTTTGTGTCCAGTTAGGGAGATGAGATTGGCATTTTTTTAACACACACACAAACAACAGCAGTGCCCTGTAGTACAGGGTTATGTATCTAGGCCAAATGCTGCATGAGTGGTACAGACCAAAAGGGGTAGGATTTGAGACAAGGAGAGACTCTTTTTACCTGTGAGAAGTTTTACTAGCAGAGATTAAATGTGGATAGTAGAAAGAGCAGATGGAGTGCCTGGAGGGGAGAATGGTAAGAACAAAGGTATAGAGAAGTGAGAGGTGAAGGACCAGATTGCAGGGGAAAGGCGATGAGAGCATTAAAATTGAATTGGAATCAGGTTTTGTAAAGCCATGGATACCAGAGAAAGTAGTAGACTGGGAAGATACTCAATGACTTTGGGGTGAGGTCGGGACATTTTGAATAGGGAGGGGACAGGGACATGATCAGAGACCAGTTGTCAGCAGTATTTAGGTTGGATTGGAGTTGGGAGCGAGGCTTTACTAGAGGCAAGAAGGCTAGTTAAGTGTCAACTTAGATTTGATGAAATAGGGACCTGTCTTTGGGTGCTGGTGGTACAAGTTTAAAGGGACCCATGAAAGGGATCTTCTAAGGGAAGGAATGACCAGGACTTGGTACACGGATGGAGTCTGGCAGAGTAGGAGAAAAGGGCAGGAAAACCCAAAGGTTAATCCAAGCTTTTAAGCATGAGTGATAGGTAGATCGTTATGGAATCAGGTAGAAAATAGGAAGTTTAGGAGAGGGGAAGGTAGAAATCTGAGTTTGATTTTTGAATATGAAATCCAGATTCCAGTGCTACAGGAAATCTAATGTGGTTCCACCGTTCATTTCAGAGAAATGAGATGCCTAGAGGTTAGGTCTCTATATTTTGAATTTGAAGGGAGTGAACAAGTTCTCTAAAATGGGACTATCACAGACATTTAAAATCTTGTGCCTACATCTTTTTTCTTCTCTCTGCAGTTCTTGCCTCATATGCCTTGAAGCCTTTCCTGTCTTCTCTATGATAGTCATTGATCTTGTTCTTTGCTCCAGGAGTGCTATTACTCTGTACCATGTAATTTAGCTCTTAAATATTAACTTTATTTCATTTTTTCCGCATGCTTGGTTTTACAGCACACTGTGTCTCCAATTTGATGCAGTGGTCTTTAATAACCTCTCTGGATCAGAACGCTTGTCTGTCAGTCTGCTGTTCTTTGAAAGGTCAGAGGTTGAACACCAAATACCATACTTTATTTTACTTTGCAAATTTACCAGCTACTAATCTACTGAAAAAAATTTGTTTTGTTTTCAGTGTGTACCTCCTCCAGAATAAAATGAATATGTTCTATTTGTGCCTTTTCCTTCCTCTGAATAAATCTCTGTTAAGCAGCTGCTGTGTCCTAGGTGCTGAGGTAGCACAGGAAGCCCAAAAGTTTCAGTAGACCACAGTTTGTTTTACTGTGGACAAAATGAAATAGTCCTTTATTTTTCTTAAAATACCAACCTTACCTTTTCAAGTTTCAGGTTTTTCTGTTCTAATACTTTGCTAGGATATCCATGGTCACCTTACCAGTGACTTTTCTAGAGTCAGTCTTAGACCTTTTTATCCTTTATCTTCTTTATTCCCAGTCTAAATTTCTTAAATCTGTGTAGAAACTGATAACATGGGAAAAGTATCTTGAACACTGCTCACACAGGCCTTCACCACTCAATAAATGTTAATTGAATCTAAATGTCAGTTCTTCCTTCCTTTGACCTTTTTTTCTGTTTTGTCTTGGTTTCATTTTATTTTAAGGCATTAAGACTTTTATAAGAGTGGTGTATTTGTCCTCCCCATCCCAGCCTTCTCAGTGATGCCTAATACTCTTTTAGCTTTCTGATTTTAATGTTTTTATTTAAATAATTAATCTAGAATGAATTCTGGAGTATATCTCTATGAGGTCTGAGTTTTCATTTACATATAGTTAGGTTTGTTTCCTAAATGAATTTCTTTGTATTTATCTGCATCAAAGCTTGTGTTCCATTTTGCTTTCCACTTAATTCTAAATTTAAGATCTCTGTCCATTTTATGAAAATGGAGTTAACTTTTTATAACTCAGAAGAGCTCAAATGCAATACATGTAATATTTATAAACTTGGATATTTTAAATTTTTTCTGTCTATAGGATATTCATTAAAATGTCAAGCCAGGTCTTAGTGATTTCTGGGGAATCTTACTTCTCTGAAAATAGTCTTAGGTGGTGATATTTTCAGCCTTTTTGAAAATCATCATTATAACAATACATTTTTATATTGTACCTCTCTATTTTTTATACAGTGCTCTCAAGTATGGTGGGTCTCATCTCATGTATTTGACTTGTGGGCAGCATGTATTTCATGGTGTAATTGACACTTTTAAACTGCCTTTTATAGACCAAACTAAAACTTTTTATTATCTGCTGATGAGCAGACATTTCAGGCTACAACATAGTGTGCTGCCTACCAGCCAGCTGTTTAGTTTTAGCAATGCTATCTTTAACAATATGTTTGTGCAGTTGAGTTCCCTCCCCCCATATCATAAAAATAAGTGGCAGACGAAAATTAAAAGTGCAAATACTGAGTAGGGTTGAGAAACATACTTGTCAATATTAATGGTGTATTCATCTTGATTGTATTAAGGTGAGCCAAAATAGTGGGTAAATTTTGTGATGGAGCTGGACATGAGAATTTTTTTTTTTTTAAGTCTGTGATCAGTAGGGAAGAAAATAAAAAGCAAATGTACAAAATGCTAAAACTGTATTGAAGGTATAACCAAGATATAACTAGGGATTTTACCATTTTTAGCTTTGTGCAAGCCAGTCACCTTTTTAATATATAAGTTTATTCTACCTTCCTGTTTTCTGACTTAGGATATACCTTTATAGGATCACATAATTATATTAGAGATGTTTCATCACATCTTTGACAAATATTGGGATAGTTTTGTAAAAAAGAAATTGTCTCAGCCGGGCGTGGTGGCTCACGCCTGTAATCCAAGCACTTTGGAGGCCAAGGTGGGCGGATCACCTGAGGTCGGGAGTTCAAGACCAGCCTGACCAACATGGTGAAACCCATCTTAATAAATAAATAAATAAATAAATAAATAATTTTAAAAAAGAAATTGTCTCAAAAGTGACTTGAGCCAGAGCACAAGCCCTTCATTTCTGGGGGCGGGCAGGGGGAGAGGTCATTCTTTCGAAGAGAGAAGGAACTTACAACTGATGCGGGGGGGACTCTTTTGTGAATGTGTCCTATTTGAAAATTGGTGTGCATGTGTGTGTATGTTTGTGTTGATCTTGCATACTGTAACCTTGTTGAACTCTCACTTATTCTTGGATTGTGTTTGTGTGTAGATTCCTTGGGATTTTCTACTTAGGCAATAATGTTGTTGACAAATAGGGACAGTATTATTTCCTAACTAACTTGGTATTTGGAGAACATAGGGTGCAGTGCTATTGTGTAGTAGGCGCTAAACATTCTGTAAGAGAGTGAGGGATCAGTAAACTGCGGAGTGAAACTGAGGGTGTTAGTAGTACCAGACAGTCTTCAATGATGGGTTTGAAATTGAGATTATGTAATACATAATTAATTATTTTCATACTCTTTTGGTAACTAGTTACTGAATGTATAGTATATGCCAGTTTTTATGCTAAATGTTAGGGGTTAGTCATATTTCCTACCAAAGTTAATTTCATGGGAGTAATAGACAACTTTTTACAAGGAAGTATGAAACTCTGATAAGGAAGTATAGGATACTATGGAAACAAACATTTTTCTAGTTTATTGTTCCTGTGAAACAAACATTTTTCTAGTTTATTGTTCCTGTGAAACTAGTGGGCATACATCCTAAAATGGCAAAGCAGTGAGGCCCAAGGGCAAAACTTGAAATATTTGAGAGGGTTATGCTTAAAATCTGTTTATATAATAAAAGGTGCTATTGTATTGTACTGAAATTTTTAACTTAATAAACCAACATATGTAGATGGTCTACATATGTTGGTTCTTTGATGGTATTGAACACGCTAATTCTTACACTTGTTTAATCATAAAAGTGACTTTAAAAAGTACTTGTGACCATCCAGTGATAAGTGAGCATTGCCTCAGAGCTGTTTCTTTTAGGCTCGTGTATTCGGTCTGGGTCACCTGGGTTTATCACATTGGAAGACACAGTTATTATTGCAGGACTTTCTCCTGGGTGACAAGTGACCACTGCAGTGGCCAACCTGGATGTAGTTATGGTGGAGATGGCTGTCAAAATAATTCCCAACTTTTCTTCTAGAACTGAATCCAGTTAGATTTCTTTCACATAAAGGTTCTAGAAGCAGATTGTTTTTTCATACAGAGAGATCAAAAGAACATTAGAACTCTCCCAGTAGGACTTAGAAGTTTGGTTGACTCTGTCAGTTTGGTCATTATAGTGATTTTCAAACCTGTTTTTACCTTTGGCTGCTTTCCACTGAATCCATTTGAAAATGCATTAGTGGAATCTTTCTCTCTTAACAGGGCTTTCCCAGGGCTCTTGTTCAGATTATTCCATTCTGCTTTTCTTGAGTTTCCAAATACCTTGTAGAAATTATTTTTCCTTGGAGCATTCTGAGAACTCTCAGTATTAATTAATTGACCATAAACTGCTTTTATCTGTCATTCATAAAATTGAAAACCAAAAAGTAGAGGAATTTGTAGATGGTAAAGGAGGTAACAAACAGCACCAAACTCCAGATATGTAAGTCACTACGATTTGAATATATCAGCGGATTTCAAGGTTGGTGTGTGGAAGTTTTTTTTTTTTTTTTTTTTTTTTTTTTTTTTTTTTTTTTTTTTTTTTTTTTTTTTTTTTTTTTTTTTTTTTTTGAGACAGAGTTTCGCTCTTGTTACGCAGGCTGGAGTGCAATGGCGCGATCTCGGCTCACCGCAACCTCCGCCTCCTGGGTTCAGGCAATTCTCCTGCCTCAGCCTCCTGAGTAGCTGGGACTACAGGCATGCGCCACCATGCCCAGCTAATTTTTTTGTAGTTTTTAGTAGAGACGGGGTTTCACCATGTTGACCAGGATGGTCTTGATCTCTTGACCTCGTGATCCACCCGCCTCGGCCTCCCAAAGTGCTGGGATTACAGGCTTGAGCCACCGCGCCCGGCCGTCAATTATAAATTCTAGGTGACCTCTCTCCTCCAGCTTGGCTTCCCTTTTTTTATTTTTATTAATGTATTTTTTTGAGACCGAGTCTTGCTGTTATCGAGACTGGAGTGCAGTGACATAATCTTGGCTCACTACAGCCGCTGCCTCCTGGGTTCAAGCTGTTCTCTTGCTTCTGCCACCCTAGTAGTTGGGATTACAGGTGCCTACCATCACAGTTGGCTAATTTTTATATTTTTAGTAGAGACGGGGTTTCACCATGTTGGCCAGGTTGGTCTCAGACTCCTGAACTCAAGTGATCAGCCTGTCTTGGCCTTCCAAAGTGCTGAGATAACATGCATGAGCCACCGCACCTGGCACCCTTTTTATTTTTTTATTTTTCCTACCTTGTTGTCTACTAGTTGTAGAAATAAATGTGTCTGGATGGATAGGAAGTATGACTTCCTTTTTAAAAACATTTTCTTTATTTCCAAAATAAATGCAGTACTTACGAACAGTAACTCTCCATTCCCACCCTGCCTCTCCCCACTCCGACTACCGTTAATCTATGTCTGTCTCTATGGATTTGTCTGTTCTGGACATTTCATATAAATCGAATGACACAATGTGTGGCCTGACTTATTGAATACTTAATGTAAATTTTCTTTTCCTTTTTTTTTTTGAGACGGAGTCTTGCTGTGTTGCCAGGCTGGAGTGCAGTGACATGATCTTGGCTCACTGCAACCTCTGCCTCCCAGGTTCAAGGAATTCTCCTGCCTCAGCCTCCCAAGTAGCTGGGATTACAGGCACACACCACCATGCCTAGCAATTTTGTATTAGTAGAGATGGGGTTTCACCATTTTGGTCAGGCTGGTCTCAAACTCCTGACCTTGTGATCCACCTTCCTCGACCTCCCAAAGTGCTGGGATTATAGGCGTGAGCCACCATGCCTGGCCTCATGTAATATTTTCAAGGTTCATCTATGTCATATGTATCGGTACCTCAATTCCTTTAATGACTGAATAATCCATTGTTTATCCACTTGTCATTTGGAGGTTTGGTTTGTTACCAGTTGTGTCTTAGGAATAATGCTACTGTGAACATTCTGATTCAGGTTTTTATGTGGACATGTTATTAGTTCTTTGGGGTATATAACTAGGATATAATTAGGAATGGAATTTCTGGGTCATATGATAACTTTCACTTTCAGAGGAACTGACAAATTGTTTTCTATGGTGTCTGCACCATTTTGTATTTCACTAGCAATGGTTAAGGCTTTGAATTTCTCCACATCCTTTCCAACGCTTGTTATTGTGTTTTCCTGATATCCAGTCTAGTGGGTATGAAGTAGTATCTCATTGTAGTTTTGATTTTTCATCTCATGATGACCAATATTATTGAGTATCTTTTTGTGTGCCTATTGGTTATTTGTATATCTGCTTTTAAAAAATGTCTTTGAGCTTTTTTTTTTTTTTTTTTTTTTTTTTTTTTTT
>NW_016107414.1:5458390-5464170 GCF_001604975.1 Cebus imitator
GCTCACTGCAGCCTCAACCTCCTGGGCTCAAGGGATCCACTTGCCTCAGTCTCCCTAGTTGCAGGGACTACAGACATGAGCCACTATGCCCAGCCACATTTTTGTATTTTTTGTAGAGACAAGGTCTTGCCTTGTTGCCCAGGCTGGTCTCGAACTCCTGGGCTCAAGTGGTTCTCTTGCATTGGCCTCCCAGAGTGCTGGGATTACAGGTGTGAACTGTGCCTGGTGCTTTGCCCGTTTTTCATTACATCGATTGTCTTGTTATTGTTGAGCTTTAAGAGTTCTTTATATATTCTGGATACTTGACCCTTATTAGAATGTAATTTGCAAATATTTGCTTCCCTTCTATTGTCTTTTTACTTTATTGATAGTGTTTGAAACACAAAAGCTTTTAATTTTGATGAAGTCATTTTAATTATTATTATTTTTTTGGTTGCTTGTGTTTTTGGTGTCATATCTGAAAAACCATTGCCTAATTCAAGGTCAGAAATGCATCTGTTTTTTGGTAGTTTCAACTCTTACATTTTGGGTCTTTATTCCATTTGAGTTAATTTTTATTTTTGTTTTTATTTTTTTGAGACAGGGTCTCTCTCTGTTGCCCAGGCTGGAGTATAGTGGCATGCTCATGGCTCACTGCAGCCTTGACCTTCTGGTCTCAAGAAAATCCTCCCAGCTCAGTCCCCCTGGAAGCTTGGACTACCAGCGTGCACCACCACCTGCTGCTAATTTTTGTATTATTTGTAGGGATGGAGTCCTGCCATGTTGCCCAAGGTAGTCTCAAACTCCTGGGCTCAAGCAATCTACCCACTTCAGGCTCCCAAAGTGCCTGTATTACAGACATGAGCCACTGCACTCAGCTCATTCGAGTTAGTTTTTATGTATTCTGTGATCCTTTTACATGTGAATATCTTGTCCCAGTACCATTTTTTGAATATGGCTTTAAAACCAAAACTATTCTTTGTCCTCACTTTATTTACCATCAATTCACATACTTGTATGTCTTGCACATTTGCAGGCACTAATTAATATTAATATATTAATATAATATTAATATACAATTTACAATAAAGACTTGGTGTTCTCTTGGGGGCTAATGTTTAGTAGAGACTGATGATGGTATATATATATGAAATTGTTAAAATGGTTTATAATTAAGTGCTGGGGAAGTAGGGGAGAGATTGGAAGTTACCAGGAATTCAGAAAAGGGAGTAAGTCTGTGGTCAGATGGGTTCATAGAGAAGATGAAGCTATTGAGGTTAGGTATGCTTTAGGTTCGGAAAGATCAGAAATGGCCAGAACAGAGCTGTTGAAGCAATTAGATTCTTTTTGGTCCAAGAAGTGTATGGAACAACTTTTAAACAGATTTTGAAATTTTCTTGAAGACCAAGTCTTGCCTTAGCCTAAATTATGTTATTAAAAGTTGGAAGCCTAATTGTGTTATTGGAATTTGGAAGCACTTGATATAAACTTCATGCAACTGTGTTTAGAGATAAGGACAGTTTTTTCTTTTCATTTCTTTCAGTAATTGTCATTGAATCAGACTTAATATAGCCCCTCTTCACAGTTTCCTGTAACCTTTTAGGATTTATTTTCAAGGAACTTTAGAGAAACTATTTTTGTCATGGTCGCTGATTACTTCCACATTGTAAATCCAGTGGCCAATTCTCAGTCCACATCTTATTTGACCTAGTAGCACATAACACAATCGGTTACTCCTTCTTCCTTTGATACATTTTCTTTTCTTGGTTTCCCCAACACAATACTTTCTTGAGTTTCCTCCTCCATCACAGTTAATGCTTCAGTAGTTTTCGTTAGTCTCCTTGTCCAGTTCTATTTCTTCCCAGCCTCATAAACTTGGAGTTCTCAAGACTCAGTTCTTTTATCACTTTTCTCTTTCTGTACAGACTCCCCTGTTGATTTCATATAGTCCCATGCATTAAATATCATATATATGCCAGCGACTCACAAATTTGTATCTCCAGCCCTAACATTGCTCTTGAATTTCAGGTTTGCATGTCTCACCAACTCCTCCACTTATGCACTGCAGTGCCTACTCAACATCTCAAACTTAACAAGCCCCAAACTGAACTTTCTGTCTCTCCTCTCCCCTTATACCCACTCAGCCTTTATTTTATTTTATTTTATTTTTTTGGTGGGATGGGGAGTTGAGGTCTTGCTCTGTCACTCAGGCTGGAGTGCAGTGTTGTAGCTCCCTGCAGCCTACACTTCCTAGGCTCAAGTGGTCATCCCACCTCAGCTTCCCAAGTAGCTGGGACCACAGTTTTGTGCCACCATGCCCAGCTAATTTTTGTATGTTTTGTAGAGACAGGGTCTGATTCCACTGCCCAAGGTTGGTTTCAAATTCCTGTGCTCAAGTGATCCTCCTGCCTTGGCCTCCTGAGATTGTTTTTCATTTTAATTGAAGACAACTCCATCTTTCTAGTTGACCCAGGCGAGAAACCTTGGAGACATCTGTGAGTCCTTTTCTTCCCTCATGTCCAGTCATGAAATCCTAGGCTGAGCCAGTGTCATTTCTCATCTGGATTGCTGCCACAGCCTCTTATTTTCCTGCTCTGTTCTGGTACTCCTATTGCCAGTTAGACTGACCATATTAAAATGTTTTATTGGCCAGGCATGGTGGCTCACATCTGTAATCCCAGTACTTTGGGAGGCCAAGGCAGGAGGATAATTTGAGCCCAGAAGTTTGAGACCAGCCTGAGCAACATGGCAAAACCTTGTCTCTGCAAAAAATACAAAATTTAGCTGGTATGGTGGTGGGCATCTGTCATTTAAGCTACTTAGGAGGCTGAGGTGGGGAGGATTGCTTGAGCTGGGGAGGCAGAGGTTGTGGTGAGTCAAGATTGTGCCACTGCACTCCAGTGTGGGCAATAGAGCAAGACCCTGTGTCTAAAAGAAAAACAAAAACATTTTATTAGCTTACATGCCTTATCTGCTCAAAACTTTGCAGTGGATCTCCCTTTCAGAGTAAAAGCATAAGTTTTTTTTTGTTTGTTTTGTTTTTTAGCACTCAGAAAATGATTTGGTTCCAGTGCAAGCATAAGTCTTTACAATGCCAGAGAGATCCTACCAAACCAGGACCGTTATGCCTTGGACCGCTTCTCTTACTTTCCTTGGCCAGAAATCCACTTTTGACGCACTGACGTCTTTTCTATATGAATAGTCTAGGTGTATTCTTGCAATAGGACTTTTCTCCCCTCAGCCTGACATACTTTTCCCCAAAGTAGCCAGTCACATGGTAATTCCTTCACTTTCTCAAGTCTTGGCTCCAGTGTCATCTACTCAGTGAAGGCCACCATGCTGGCACTGTTTTAAAGTTGCAGTTGCTCCAACCACACACACTCCCCATCTCCTTTACCCTGCTTTTTTCCCCCAGGTAGCATATATCATCTTTTGTTGTAGTATATAATTTGCTTATTTTTTGTGTTATGTCTCCTGCACGCAGGTGAGTTCTTGGGCATGGATTTTTAGTTATTTTGTTTCACTGCTGTACCTGTCACATAGTGAGTGCTCAATAAATATTGGTTAAATGAGTGGGCATCCTAAGGATGTTACACTCTTGGGCTCCTTGTTGAAATTCTCAGGTGCCATCCCAGACCTACTAAGTGAGAAACGCTGGGGTTGGAGTCTAGCTACTTTGTTTTAACCTTAAGGCCTCCAGGTGATTCTGATGTAAATTAAAATTTAGAACTTCAGCTATATAATGGTTAGGATTTCAGATACCAGGCCTGTTGCTTACAGGTGGGACTATGTAGATGCAGAGATAAATGACAAATACCTTAACTGGATTTGTTCTCTCTGTCTCTTTTTCTCCCGTCTCCTCCTTTTTTCCTGCTATAGGAACAAAATTTGGAGGGAGGTAGCTCAGGGAAAGAGGATGTAAACTGGAGTAACTTTCAGTTGATCATGTGTGTTAGGGGTCTTTATAACCACCCTTAGGTTCCAGTGATTCATTAAAAGGACTTACACAATTCAGCATATAATCATACTGTCTTAATTAAAGTTTATTACAGCAAATAATACAAAGCAGAACCACCAATTACTCATGAGGCAAAAAATCCAAAGTCCAAAGTTAGGCAGTAGGTGCCCCAGTGACCAGCCCCCAATAAAAGCCCTGGGCACTGAGCTTCTAATGAGTTTCTCTGGTAGGCAACACTTAACACTTCTCATAACCCATTACTGGAGAAATTAAGCATGTTCTGTGTGACTCCACTGGGAGGGGACTATTGGAAGCTTTCTCCATGCCAGGAGAAAGCCAGGTACTCACTGCCTAGAATGTACCAAAATTCTAGATTCCCAGAAGGAATGCAGGTGTTCACCATAAACCACACTGTACAAAAGTTTAGGCACAATGGGCCATTCTTCTCAGTTAGGGCAGGGGTCCCCACACCCCCAGCTGTGGACCAGTACCTGTATGTGGCCTGTTAGGAACCAGGCTGCACAGCAGGAGGCGAGCAGCCCTGAAGGAGCATTACTGCCTGAGCTCCACCCCCTGTCAAATCAGTGACAGCGTTAGATTCTCGTAGGAGCCCGAACCCTGTTGTGAACTGCACATTCGAGGGATCTAGATCATGTGCTCCTTTGAGAATCTAACTAAGCCTAATCTGAGGTGGGATCAGTTTCATCCCAAAACCATCCCCCGCCCCCAGCCTTTATCCTTGGAAGAAATGTCTTCTACGAAACTGGTCCCTAGTGCCAAAAAGGTTGGGGAACGTTGAGTTAGGGAACGGTGGGAACATTTCCAAACTCCTAAGTTTCTATATGCCAAGAGCCACCTTTGTAAGCAGGACTTTCTAAGGGTAGCAGTCTCTAACCTGCTGTGTCTGACATAACTCTTTTCTGCACATGATGGTATCCAGAGACGTTTGTTTTCTTCTACTTCTTTATATGGGATGTGAAGCATTTGCACTAAATCGTCTCTCTTGAGGAGTTTAGTAACAACCAGAACATTTTGAGAATGATTTCAGCAGTGTAACTGGGTTTAATAAGTGAGCTTATTCACTTAGACATATTTTCTTAAAAATAATACTGCCTTGATAGTATTATTCGTAGTCTGTACTTAATTTTGTAATGAGAAAAATGACTCCTTTTATAGTAAAATTTTCTTTTTCCAAAAGTAAGAAAATTGTATCTTTCTTAGTATCCATTTGAAAAACAACATCTGTGAATGTGACCATCAGCTTCAAAGCAGATACTAATTTTTCTTCACTTTTCTTCCCTCTTTCATGGTCCAAAAGGCCCATTTGAAACTTGTGATCTTTGGGTTTCAGTGAGTAACCAATCTTGCTTTTTTTATTTTTTTATAGGCCAAGATGCTGAATTATCAGGGACACTTTCACTTGTTTTGACACAGTGCTGTAAAAGAATAAAGGATACCGTTCAAAAATTGGCCTCGGACCACAAAGACATCCACAGCAGTGTTTCTCGTGTTGGAAAAGCCATTGATAAGGTATGGTATTGAAGGAAGTATTTTGTATTTTTAAGCGTCATTATCTTTCTTCTGTCAGTACTTAGATAACACTAGCTTTCACAAATTACTTCATGCTGTTCCTATTTTGTTTGCTTTTGATAACTTATGCAGGTCTAGTTTTACTATGTTATTCTTATTAAAGTTCCCTGTTACTATTATTTTAAAAATAAAAGCAAAATTAAAAACCCCTCCTTTTATAGCTTTGTTGTTTATCCATTTGCATACATGATTGGAGCTCTTAGGGTCATGATGAATAAAGTTCCAAAGAAATTTTTTTTTTTTTTTTTTTTTT
>NW_016107414.1:5464400-5466686 GCF_001604975.1 Cebus imitator
TTTTTAGTAGAGACGGGGTTTCTCTGTGTTGGCCAGGCTGGTCTCAAACTCCTGACCTTGTGGTCTGCCTGCCTCAGAATCCCAAAGTGCTGGAATTACAGACCGGAGCCACCTCACTCTGCCATTCCAAAGAAATTTTAACCTAGCTTGTGGGATTTTGTTTACCAGTAGTAACTTTTCCTAATTCCCCAGTAATTCCCTGGCTGTGACTCTATCTCTGTTATGGGATGGTTAGAGTAACAATCTTGTATCAGTCTCCCCCGAATCATCCTAACTCTTTTCTTTCTATGGATATCTTAGCTACTTTTTAATTTTGCCTCCTGTGTGAATGAGTGAATGGGTTGGTTGCTAGGCAGTGAGACTGACCACTTTTGTCTGATGTTTTTTTTCTTGTGACATTTCTTGAGTAAGCAATCTTTGACTTGGTTGACTTACAGTTATCATTTTTAGTACTGGCTGATTTTACTAATGGAGTTCATAGTCCCATTGGGGCCCAAGAGAAGTAACACAAAGTTGCTGTGTGATACCTCTGACTACTTCAAACATTGGGGAGATTGTGACTGGTCAGGGGCATTTCTCTTCACATGTTGTAAACTTCTGGGAAGGTAGGAAGAACTTCTGAGGAGTCCCCTCTGTAGCAAAGGCATCTCCTAAACAGTCCTATGAGTTACTCATAGGAGAACTCATAAGAGTGATAGTTGTAACAGAGGTAATAGAAGTAATAACAGAGGTAAATGAATCTGGAGAGTGGTTCATGTAATCCATGGGTAGACCCAACTGTTAGAAATTATCCTGTGGAAAGGCTAGACTTGATGGTGCTTGAGTCAGAGCTATGTGCTTATAAGGTTGTACCATTCACTGGTAGGTATGGTGTGACAAGACTATAAGTGGCAGGGGTTCTGAGGACTTATTTTGGTAGTTGTGGCTTTCAGAAGTGTTGGTGGCCTTTCGGAGACTTCTCACCACTCTCAGTGGTGTGAGGGCTTTGACTTGGCCAAAGAGTCAGAGGGTGGTTTTGGCAACAGCAGAGTTCCAGCCACATTGTTATTACTGGTGATGGCAGTTACCGTCAAAGTCTGGGAAGGCAGTGAGTATTCTCTGAAATGGCTTTGAGGTTGTGAAGCCTGTTTGGTAACTCCAAGAGAGTGAACACAGTTTTAGAAGTGGGTTTGGCATCAACCCTATTTGGTACTATGATATTTGATGTCTTCACTTGGTACCTGGAGTGGTTGTTGGTGTGTATGAGCTTAAGAAATATGGGAGTGGTAGTGGGACACTTTATTTTCTTCCAGCAGCTGTATCCTTCTAGAATGTGATGGGGCACTTTAGAGATGGTCTTAAATCACTGCAGGTGAAGAACCCTTGGTTCCTCTAGGGTACAGTAACTACTGGTGGTGTCTTAAGAATCAGATTTTGATGTTGACAGGGACCAAGGCATCCTGATGATTCTAATGGCTCAAAGCTCAGAGAGAACCCCAGGAAGTTCCTGGGGACATCTGTTTGACAGTGACCAAGGCATCCTGAAGATTCTTATGGCTCAGAGCTCAGAGAGAACCCCAGGAAGTTCCTGGGGACATCTGTTTGACCACCAGGCTGCCTGCAGTTATAACAGAGGGTCAGCATTTGAACAGCAGAACCAAAGGTGCTATGACAGTGAGAAGAGCTAAAGCTTCCAAGGCAGCCAATCAGAGAAAGTATCTGGGAAGAGATCCCAGATTCTTGGAATAAATGAGAATGGGCTCAGCAACTATAACTATAGTGTGTGGGCTACTGACCAGGATCTGGAGCATTTGGGCAAGTAATTCACTAATTATGCTTTCTGCAGCTGGTAGCATGACCAAATATGTTCCTGTTTCCTAGTTTATGTCTGTTGTTCTGTCACGATTATTGGAACCTTCTTTTGGTCTTGTCCTCTTGCTTCTGTTACCTTGCTGAGCATGTCTTACTCCAGATCTAGCAGATCTTTATAGATACTCATAAGGGTTGTCAGATATTTTGACCAATCTTTAAGACAAAACATTATCTAGATGTACTTGGTGCCAAAAATGGAAGTATCTTATTGGGAATGGCTATCCAGGGAATACATTTATAATGAATAATCTACATTCTGGCTTATTTTGGATAGGGGGATGTGTTTGAGGTGAAGATTCCTAATTACATATTTTAATTTACTTGTTCCTCTCTTGAGGACATTTTTTTTTTTTCATGCCCTTGGAAGTTATAAGGACTTTTTCAAGTAATTATTTTACAGTTTCTTTCAAAATTTTTTTTTTTTTTTTTTTTTTT
>NW_016107414.1:5466894-5469082 GCF_001604975.1 Cebus imitator
TTTTTTTTTTTTAAGACAGACTCTCTCTCTCTGTCTTTTACCCAAGTTGGAGTGCAATGGCATGATTTCAGCCCACTGCAAACTCTCCCTTCTGGGTTCAAGTGATTCTCCTGCCTCAACTTGCTGAGTAGTGCCCAGCCCAAAAATTGTTTCATGTTCCTGTGAAAGCCCACATAAGAAACCATCACCACCAGCGAGGATTTAGTAGCCCTGGGAGTTTTCCTCACGGGGGCCTGGAGGCCGCTGCCCCCAAGGCCAGGATGGTGGCAATGGCAAGAGGATTCCAGGAGTTCTTTTAATTTGAATCTGGTAGTTGTGTAAGTTCTGGGCAGCCTGTTGTAAAGGCTGGGAGGACCTGAATTGGTGGTGACCAAACAGGATAAAGCAGAATCCACTGTGGCAACAGCCCTGAGTAATAAACTGGAATGCTGTTCATCAACCTATGAGTACCACTTTATGGACACATGTTCCCACCCTTACAAAATGAGGACAAAGAAGCCAGTGGCTCCTTTATGAGCAGGCTGGTGTTGAGTGAGAAACATAGTAAATTTTAGACATGCTCAGTGATATTTTTCTTTTATATTTTAATACTTATGTTTTAAAGTTCTCCACTTATTGTGTCTCTGAAAATGTAAGCAGAATAGAAGTTTCTGGTGGTGTTAGCCAAAATATTGTTTGGCTTTTAATTATGAACAGAGTCTTTCTCTTTGCTTAGGCTGTAGTGCAGTGGCGCCAACACATCTCATTACAACCTTGACCTCCCAGGGCTCCAGTGGTCCTCCCAACTCAGCATCCCAGACTCAGCCAAGTAGCTGGGCCTACACGTGATTGCTAACATGCCCAGTTAGCTTTTTTCATTTTTTCGTAGAGGTGTGGCCTTGCAATGTTGCCCAGGCTAGTCTTGAACTCCTGGCCTCAAGTGGTCCTCCCACTTTGGCCTCCCAGTGTTGGGATTATAGGTGTGGGCCACCATGCCTGGCCCATTATTTATTTTAAATAAATAATATTTGCTCTGTGACAATTTTTTTTTTTTTTTTTTTNAATAATTGTGTATGTGTAACATTAGCCAAAATTATTTGAAGTCAATAAATTTTTATTCAAGGAATTCCATGTTGTAATTTCTTCCACTGTCTATCGTCCCTTTTATGCCACAGTTTGTCCATTCGTCTGTCTGCAGACATTAAGAATGTCGTTGCATGCTGGAGACATTAAGGTTGCTAACTTTTTTTTAGTAAAAATAATGTGTTGAACTGTTCTTAATTTTCTCTTCCATTTTTAGATAATCTAGAATTCAGCCAGTTTAGGGTGTTTTATTCAGTATTTTATTTTTAGTCAATTGACTTTTAAAGTTTACTTACTAAGAAAAGTCAATAAAAATAATTACTGCTTTTTATACTTCTAGGTAGGTGTGGATAGGTTTTAATATTAGTAAAGATTTTAATATCTGAAATTTGACATGGTATTACTAAAAACTAACCACATAGTACGTGTGCTTTATAAGATTGCTGGAAAAATTTTGAGGCTACATGAAAGAAGTTTGCATGGAATGGACACTGATTATTATAAAGTAAAGATAGTTGATATCTTGAATTTGACTTGAAAGAATTGGTAAGATTTAGAGCAGCAGAACAGTGAGGTGTGATTTTTCCTTGAGGCTGTGAAAGGGCAAACCAGCAACTGATAATATGCCTGACTCAATGTTTAAGACGCTTAAGGATTGACTTGATAGTGTGACTGCACCTGTTGGGAATAGGGTAAGGCAAATGATGGAAGGCCTGAGAGGCGTGGATTTGATCAGGTGATGAAAGCAGTTGAGGATTTACTTGACCTCATTAAATAGGATGAAAACAGACTAAGCAATAGTCATGGGTAGGATGATAATAGCTATCACTTACTGAATGTTGACCATGTTCCAGATAGTGAGCTAAGTGCTTTACATACATTTATATCCCATGATGCAGGGACATTATTCTCATTTTATATATGAGGAAACTGAGACTCAACGTTATGAAATAACATACCCCAGGTATATAATTTGGAAGTGTTGGATCAAGGTTTGGAAAAAGTTTTCACTCAAGAATCTGTTCTTAAACACTGTGCTATACTAGGAAATCAGGCCATTGCAGAATTGGTAATGTTGAAGGAGGACAATAATAGTTTAAAAAAAAAAATTTTTTTTTTTTTTTTT
>NW_016107414.1:5469227-5480736 GCF_001604975.1 Cebus imitator
GAGACAGGGTTTCATCACGTTGGCCAGGCTGGTCTTGAACTCCTGACTTCAGGCGAACCACCTGCTTCAGCCTCCCAAAGTGCTGGGATTACAGGCATGAGCCATCGCGCCTGGCCTCAGTTAAAAAAATTTTAAACATCATTGTTTAAACAGATCTTTTGACACTAGGTGGATTGTCTACATTGGTGAGGCAAAATGCTGACTATATTAAGGAGTGAATAGAATAATAGTAAAAAGAAGTGACATATAGCATATTTTAAGATAGCTCTGGGTGAGCAGTCCAGAACTGCCTTTTATGTAGGTATGTGTGCAGTATACGAGAAGGAAAAGATAACAGTAGGAGGTAAGATTTTGTGCTTAGCCTTAAATTATAATTTAAATCAGAGGTGTCCAATCTTCTGGCTTCCCTGGGCCACATTGGAAGAAGAATTGTCTTGGGCCAGACATTAAAATACATTAACACTAACAACAGCTGATGAACTAAAAAATTATAATAATTGCAAAAAAATCTCATAATGTGTTAAGTATGTTCACAAATTTGTGTTGGGTTGCATTCAAAGCCGTCCTTGGCCGCATGTGGGCTGCAGGTAGGACAAGCCTGGTTTAGATAGACTGGTTAAAGTTAGATATATACTAGCTTTAAAAGTTTATAATTATGTAATAAATAAGTCTTTATGTAGTAGAAGAATCTTAGTGTTAAGGAAAGAAAAAGAACTTTTCCCCTTTCCATAGAATGGTGAGAGATGCATATCATCCTTGGGAGATTTAATAAAATAGCCACAGAAAGGAAGATAATAGTGGAGGGATAGGAATACAAATGTGACAGAAAGGCCAGGCAGAGTGGTTTGGCACATTACTCCCCCACTTTTTAAAAATAAAGTAATAATATAACAGTGTGAATCTACCTTTCTCTTAAAATTGATAACCAAAGATGAGGAATGAATACCATGAG
This sequence comes from Cebus imitator, assembly GCF_001604975.1. Taxonomy (NCBI): domain Eukaryota; kingdom Metazoa; phylum Chordata; class Mammalia; order Primates; family Cebidae; genus Cebus; species Cebus imitator. Next base: position 5,470,180 of record NW_016107414.1, read on the forward strand.
GAGAATATGGAATGTCTGCATCAAAAAACTGCATCTACAAAATGCTGATGATGACACACTACCAAGTTTATTTCCCAATCCTTGGCTTGTAAAGCACTGCTGTCTAGTATATGCCTAAATATGGATTATTTCATCATAGGACAGGTGCCTCATGATCAGCTTTACTAGGTATTGCAAAACTTTTCCCTGAAGGGTTTATACCAATTTACAGTCCTGCCAAACATGTATGACACTTCCTTTTCCCTCGTTTCTCACCTACACCTGGTATTATCAGACTTTAAATGTTTAAAAATTAATCAGATGGGTGTGAAATAGTATCTAGTACTAATTTTGCCTTTCTTTGACCATCACGAAGGTAGGGCATCTTTTCATGTTTAACATTAGGAATTTCCCATTTGTGCATTTCATGTTCTGTCCATTTTTTCTGTTGTCTTTCTTATTGAGAGGTGTGTGTTTGTTTCAAACTCTTCTGAATACTAATCTTTTGTGGGTTGTATGTGAAGTAGCTATTGTCTGTTAGTCTGAGGGGAGCCAGAATCCAGGTCTTCTTATTCTGTATCCTCTGCAGTCTACCTCTTACTGCTAAACCAGAATAACTGGATGCTTAGAAGGGAAATTAATTCCTGGTAGGTAAAACAGTAGCACATTGTTAGGTTCATACACTAATTTTTCTTCAAAGTAGTTGGAGAAGTTTCAAAATACATGTTAATACTATTAGGGAATTGGCACTTAGGAATTAAATACTGAGTTTTACTATATATTGTTACCACTGTCTGCTCAGTCATTATAATTTTATAAAATATATTTGAGAAACGGATTGGTTTTTGACAGTAAACAGTGAAAGCCATTTCTGACTGATTTGTATGTTCATGATATGGCCAAAGAGGCAGGGTGGTCTGTTTAGATCTCACAATTTCATAATGATGTTGTATTAAAGTTATTTACTCCTCTTCTGCCTCAGCTTCTAGATTTAGTATGTCCTGGATTTCTCTTTCCAAGTCAGAACATCCTCTTTGGATGGACACACCCTCGAATGTGTGCTTTTTTGCTTTTGGTTCTTGTTTGGATCCTTTCTTCCCAATTAAGAACAAGATGCCAAAGCTTTTTTTTTTTTTTTGCTTAAAAAATATGAAAAGAAAAAAGTATAGTAAGACAGAAGATGTTAGTAATAGGTAATATTTCTCTTCATTAGCCACCTCTTGGCTCATTTGCAGTGCTGCGGGTTTTCTGGACAGCCATGCAAACGAGTTTGGTTACCTAGCAACAGAAGCTGGAACTGATGCTGGCTCTGATGCAACAGTGAGTAAGACACTGCAGTTACAACAAAAGGAGTTTGACACTGTATTGTATTTCCTTAACCTCTATATATTTTATAATTGTAGCTTTAATTTTTAATACATTTCACAAGGAAATAAGCTATGGAAGTTTACTTATCTTACCTCAGTAGTTTATACTGGAAAATCAGAATGGTAGAAGGGAGCTCAGAAATGTCCAGAAAACAATTGAATGCATTGCTCGTTCATGCTTATTTTCCAAGAGCAGAAAATAAGTTATGATCATGAATGTAGTTAGATTTTGAGTGTAAGAGTGCTTGATTTTTCTTACCCATATAGTAGTGACTAAAGTAAGCCTTTTAAGGAAATACAGGTACACAAAGGGCATCATTGTAAAACTTTGTAGCAAACCCAAGGAAAACTGTTTAAATATTAAACTTTTTTTTTGTAATTTCCAGGTAATTGATGTTTACTTTTAATATATATATTAAGGAAAGAATTCAAGGGATTATTTTGTTTGATCTGAGCAGATACTGTAAGATGGTAGCTTATTAAAATTCTGACCTAATATATATACTACCAGATAAAATTGTTTCAATGTGATCTGTGCTTTGAACTGACCAGCATATCTTCCAGAGTTGTTTAATTTTTCCTAAGGAATAGGTACTGATAAATTTGTTGAGGGGTGATGGGCTTGGGGGAAAAAATAATTAAATGAGTAGGTAGAAACCTGAAGGTTATATTCGGATTTAATGCAATTGATAAATTAGTGAGAGAACTTTCTTAATTAATCTCATTGATTCTTTGCTTATACTGTGCATTTAGACATTTAGAGAGTCATAGGCAGATTCCTGAGTTTGTAATAAATTGTCATCTTCAGAAACCCATTTCTTTATTCATTTGAATGGCTCTTGGGGAAGTAGAATTTGGGAGAGAATAACGTCAATCAGCCTTTGAGCCTCTACTCCAGAAGAAGCAGAAAGTAGTACCACATCCAGTGTTCTAGTTGTTATAGACAGCGTAAAGTTATAATAATTTACTTAAAAATACTGATGAACTGTTATAAAATTAGCTCTCAACAAGCAGAATCTGATAAATAGAAATTAAACATGATAATCTTATATAAGCAGTTGTGGTTCTTCAGTGTTAGGTAACAGTCGTTTCATTATGTACATGGATGCTGTTGCTTTAGGATCTAGGTACTTTGTATTGTATCTATTCGGTTTTTGGTTGGGTTTTTTTTTTTTTCTGAGATGGAATCTTGCTCTGTTGCCTAGGTTGAAGTGCAGTGGCGTGATCTCAGCTCACTGCAACCTCGGCTTCCCCAGGTTCAAGTGATTCTCCTGCCTCAGCGTCCCGAGTAGCTGGGATCACAGGCACCCGCCACCACACCTGGCTAATTTTGTATTTTTAGTAGAGGCAGGGTTTCACCATGTTGGCCAGGCTGGTCTTGAACTCCTGACCTCAGGTGATCCTCCTGCCTTGACCTCCCAAAGTGCTAGGATTACAGGAGTGAGCCATCACCCCCAGCCGTGTTACTTCTATTCTTTAGGTTGTGCTTGGCTAAGAAAAATGTCTATGAAAAGAAAATGAATACAATTAAGACTGCAGTACTATTGGTTTTTTTGTGTTTGTTTTGTCTTGAGTGATTCCAAACCTTAACATATGTATTCAGTTTTAGGCTATTGATTTGACATCTAAAAATAGAGTAGATAGCTCTTTATCTACCCTATTTTTTTTATTGGGAGAAAAATGTGGTTAATTTTGGAGAAGAGCACTCCTGCATTGTGATTGTAAATCGTGGGTTGTTTGCAGTTGCTGGTTGCTTACTACCTGTTCCTGTATGTCCTGTAAAATAATCCCATGTTGATTGGACTGTATTTAAGCACTGGTTGACTAGGATTACAACTTTAGTTAAATCTAAATGGCCTTGTCTGGTTAACTTTATAAGTTTTTAAAAAGAAATGCAAAACATTTATTAGGGAGCCATGCCTATGAAAGATAAAGCATGCCAAAGTGGAATTAGGCAGGGAAAGCTTTCACACTGTGATGTACATTTGCTCTTCTTTCACTCTTGATGTTTCATGTTCCTTCCAGTGTCATTTTCTTCTGTCTGAAGAACATACTTTAGCAATGCTTTTAGAACAAGTCTGATGGCAGCAAATTCAGTTTTCCTCTGTCTGAGAATTTCTGTATTTCATCTTCATTCCTGAAGGGTATTTTCACTGAATATAGAATTCTAGGATGACAGTTCTTTTCTTTCAGTACTTGACAGATGTCATGCCACTTCTTTCTGGCCTCCATAGTTTCTGTTGAGAAATCTGTAGTCATTTGAATCAAGGTTCCCCTGTAAGTAACATGCCACTTTTCTCTGGCTGCCTGCAAGATTTTTTTGCTTTATCTTTAGTTTTACCAGTTTGAGTATGAGATGTTTGGGTCAGATTTCTTTGAATTTATGATTTTATCTTTTTTAGAGCTCACTGAGCTTCTAGAATCTGTAGGTTTATGTCTTTTGCTAAACTGGGGAAATACTCTTCAAATATTTTTTCTATATCATACTCTTTCTCTTCTAGTATTCTGATGACACACATTAGATCTTTTGTGATTTTCCCACAGGTCCCTGAGGCTCTGTTCATCTTTTTTTCTGTTGTTCAGATTGGATGATCTCTTTTTTTTTTTGAGATGGAGTCTCGCTTTGTCGCCCTGGCTGGAGTACAGTGGCGCGATCTCAGCTCACTGCAAACTCCACCTCCCACCTTCCAGGTTCAAGTGATTCTCCTGCCTCAGCCTCCTGAGCAGCTGGGATTACAGGCACATGCCACCATGCCCAGCTAATTTTTGTATTTTTAGTAGAGACGGGGTTTTACCATGTTTGTCAGGCTGGTCTCAAACTCCTGACCTTGTTATCCACCCACGTTGGCCTCCCAAAGTGCTGGGATTACAGGTATGAGCAACTACACCCAGCCCAGACTGGATGATTTCTGCTGATCTTCACTGACTTTTGCACTGCTACTTTGCTTTTGCTGTTGAGTCCATACAATGAGTTTTTAATTTTGGTTACTGTCTTTTCTTTTTCCTTGCTAAGTCTCTCTCTTTGTTTCAAGAGTGTTTTTATTTTTGTAATAACTGCTCTAAAGTTTTGGATGATTCCAACATCTCTGTCATGTTGGCATTGGTGTCTGTTGGTCATCTTTTTCCACGTGAATTGAGATTTTCTTGATCTTTATATGCCAAGTAATTTTGAAGCATATCTTGGACAGTTGGAATATTGTGTTAATAGTATTCTGGGTCTTGTTTAAGTTCTATGGAGATTGTTGGTATTTTTGTTTTAGCAGGCAATCATCCTGGTTGGATTCAGGCCACAAGTTCTGACCAGTCTTCTCTGGCTTGTAGTTTCAGTGTTAGTTTTTTTCCTAAAACCATTAACAGTTATTTAGATTTGTCCTGTGTGTGTACCACGTGGTAGCCAATCTGGGATCTAGGAACTAGGTCTATTCCCTAGTTCAGTTTTTAAAATCTGTAGTTTGCTGTTTAGAGCCAGGACCATGCGTGCATAGCTCAAAGGCAAACCCAAAGGTGTACACAGACCATTCTCTTAACTACTTAGCCATCTCCCCCAACCACTTCTGATCTCAATACTGCACTTGTTGGGTTGTGCCATGGATTCTCATGTTTTTTCTCCTTTTTTCCCCTACCATTACAGACAGTGCTGCAGTGAGCATGCTTATAGGTCATTGCATTCCTCTAAAAATATTGCTGTATATAATGTCTAGAAATCAGTTCATTCACTTATTTTATTTTATTCATGGGCACTATTATTAAATCTACTTTTAAAAAATACTCTCTAAAAATACACGTATTTACTTTTCTAATATGACATGTTTTAGAAACGAGCAGTGGAAAAATTCCTTCCTTTGATATGGTATAGATAAATTGTAGTTGGGTACTTATTGAGGGTATCTCAGACTGAAATGAAGACCATTTTTTTTCCTATTAAGTGGAGTGAAAATTATTTATGATTTTCTTTCTGTTTTTTTTCCCCAGAATTTTGATTCTGACATTAGCAGTGTGGGAATAGATGGCTGCTGGCAGGCAGACAGCCAAAGACTTCTCAATGAGGTGATGGTGGAGCACTTCTTTCGACAAGGAATGCTGGATGTAGCTGAGGAGCTCTGTCAGGTAACAGTGTGCCAACTGGGAGGATTTGAAAAAGAAGGAGACTCCTTGAAGTTTACAGTATTTGCAGGGTGGGGTTTTGAGCCTTCCTCTAGCTATAGATAGATTTTTAATATTTTAATTATTAGAGATGACCTCATTTTACTAGGAATTTTTGGGGGAATTTTTAAGTGACAAAAATACAGTTCTAGAACTTGTTGTCCAAATTATTCTTCTCTTGTTCCTGTCCTAGAAGGTTAGTCCCAGGTCATGAATCAGAGGGCTCAGAAGTGATCCTTTCTTCATTTCCCTTTTTGATAGAGAAGGTTAGTATAGCAGACAGGAGGAAAAAGACAAAAACATTGATGTTTGTTCTTCTGATCTAGCCCAGCTTAAACAATTTTATCAAATGGATTTCCAGCTAAAATTTTACTTCGCGTTAGCAGCATTTGTCTTTTATTTCTATCACACATGAGCTTAGGGCTCTAGAATAGTTTACCAATACCATGTAGTCATAATAGTAGCAGCTGCCATATATTGAGTGCTTACCTTAAGCCAAGCCCTGCCTTTATTCCTTGCGGCAGTCCCATGAAATACAAATTATTTTTCCATCCTACAGATGAAAAGTTTAAGGTCTGGAGAAGTAAGTAACTTGCCCAAGGCCTTAACAGGTGCTTTGTGAAAGAACTTGGGATTCAGGCCCCTATTCATGTGTCTTCACACTCTGTTCTAAGCCACCATGTGCTGTTGCATTTTTATTTAGAAAAATGAAGGACCAAAAGGATTAAATAATTTAAAATTAGCCTATAAACCAAACCTCTAATCTAAGGCTTTTCTATTTTAAACAATTCAAATAAATGATAACTCAGGTCTTTCTCTGTACCTTACAGGGCTTTTGTGTGTGTGTCCATATAATGTCCTGCAGTAAACCATCACTGAAGATAGTTTGCTTTTAAGTAACAAAAGACCCACAATCATAGTGGCTTAAGCAAAAGTGAAGTTTTTTTTCTTGCACAGAAATAGGTAGTAAGACGTCCACAGCATGTTTGGTATCTCTGCTCCGTGAAACTCTTAGGGACTTAGCACCTTGTAACTCTGTTATTCCCAGGGTGTTTCCTATCCTCAGGGTCCAGAAGAGCAGCCAAAGCTCCAGCCACACCTTTGTATCCCAGGAAGGGGCAGAGTGCACATTTACATTTCATTGGTCAGGACTTTGTCTTACAAAGCCATACCCAGCTTTAATCCATTTGCTTATGTACCCTACTGAAATTTGGGGATTCTGCTGTGGAAAAGACGGGAAGAATGGTACTAGGGGGCAGTCATCAGCCTCTAGGAAATTATCTTTAATGGTTTGCCCCATATTTTACAATCTAGAATATACTTTTACCACTATCTCCTTACCCTGATTGCTACTAACAAAAGTTCTTTCTGTTTTTTTCAGGAATCTGGTCTTTCTGTAGACCCAAGTCAGAAAGAACCATTTGTGGAGTTAAATAGAATATTAGAGGCATTAAAGGTCAGAGTTCTGAGACCTGCTCTCGAGTGAGTATTGAGTTTGCTTTCTTTTGAGTACTTTGAGAACTCTCTGTAAGAAAACTCAATGAGAAAACACATTAGAGATTTGTAGATACATTTATCTCACTTGTGGTAGACTTCAGAAAAATCAAAGGAGAATTATTTATTTTAGTTAAGTGAAATATGGAGGGGATGCAATATGAGAAAGCTTATTTCACTTACCAGTTGGTCTGAATTCCCATGAGAGAAAAGGATTTTCTGTTTCCAGGCTATACCACCACTTTGTATGGGCTGCCATTATAACAAGCACTATTGTTCAGGCAGTGCAAGTTTGATATTTAAGCTTCCATTAATGTGCTGGGTTTTGTGCTAGCATTCTAAGAAATAATTGGTTATTGAAACTAGTGGTATGCATGAAGAGAACAAATATTTTTATAAAGGCACTCAGTTCTTAATTACTGTGGATTTTGGTAATTGACTATGACCCTCTCATTGATAAGAATTATCTGAAATTACTGAGTAAGCTATGATAAATATTCTAGAGCAGGGTCAGAAAGCTTTTCTAAGTTGTAAATACTTGAGGTTTTGCAGTCCACATAAGGTCTCTGTCGCATATGTTTCGCTTTATTTTATAACCCTTTAAAAATTTAGAAACCCATTCTTGTCCATCTGCTGTACAAAACAGGCAGCAAGCTGTATTTGGCCTGTGCCATAGTTTGCTGACCCCAGTCCTAAAGTTTTTTAATGTGAGGATTAGCAGGTTGTTTGTAATAAATAGCTCATAAAATAAAGGGAAGACACTAGATGTTAGAAGCAGTGATTTGTTGTTAGGTTATAGCTTTAGAATCCTGGTATTTTAAAACCAGAAAAATTTGCCATCAGTGTTATGAGTTTAGTTGGGAAGTTGACTTTTATAAAATGCACATTTTTTTTGTTAAAATTTAGTTCCACTAACCCATTTAATTCTTTATAGCTTAGTTTTTTGTTTCTGATCATTTCTCAGTTTTTTTGTTTTGTTTTGTTGTTTGAGACAGGGTCTCACTGTCACCCAGGCTGGAATGCAGTGGCATAATCACAGCTCACTACAGCCCCAACCCCCTAGGCTCAGGCGATCCACCTTAGCCTCCTGAGTAGCTGGACTGCAGGACTGTGCCATTATGCCTGGCTAAATTTTAAAATTTTTCTTTTGCAGAGACAAGGCTGTTTTCGAACTATGTTACTCAGGCTGGTTTTGAACTCCTGGGCCCAAGTGATTCTCCCACCTTGGTTTCCCAAAGTGCTGGAATTGCAAGCTTGAGCCACTGTACTTGTCCGTTTCTTTGTTCTGAGAAAATTTTATATAGTTCTAAAACCAGCCCAGATGACTAGATAGAAATTCCTTTGTAAATTTATACAAAATTCCTGTATAAATTTTAGTAGATCTCGCTTAAGAATTGTACCACTGTGTAAGATGCATGAGTTTGTTTAAGCAAATTTTAGATTGTGACATATCTGGAAGATAAATTCAACCAATTACCTCTAATACCTCTTAAACAAAATATGGCAACAACCACTTCTGTTTTTTTGTTTTGTTTTGTTTTAAAGAGACAGGGTCTCACTCTGTGTCCCAGGCTAGAGTCCAGTGGGGTGATCAAAGCCCACTGTAACCTCTCAAACTCTTGGGCTTAAGTAATCCTCCTGCCTTGGCCTCCTGAGTAGCTAAGACTACTGGTGCATACCACCACACCTGGCTAATTTTTAAATATTTTATAGAGACAGGGTTTTTCTGTGTTGCTCAGGCTGGTCTCTAACTCCTGACCTCAGCTTCCCAAAGTACTGGGATTATAGGCATGAGCCAGTGTACCTGAGAAAGCCTACTTAGAAACATGTAGTGGGTTTCCCAGTTGTTTTATAGTGATTAGGAAATAATATTTGGGTTGTTATTCAAGGAAATATGCGTTACTTTGAATATGCGTTACCTTATCTATGCTTTTTTTAGTTTTTTTTAAATTAAACTGTTATATATGTGCTAGTCATGTACATACTACGACTGTGTATATAGTTACTGGCACATAGTATTTGCCAACATAGTCTTCAGAGTACTCCAGACTTTTCCTATGACCCTTTTTAACTTTGTGCATATATATGTTTCTTGTCGATAAGCCTGTTACATATATTGAGTATTTCTATACGTTTTGTCTATTATTTGTAGGCTTAAGACAATTTCTCTCAGGCAAAGAGAGGACTTGTGCCATGCACTTAGTGGTAACAGTGGGAATTTCCATAAGTAAAAATTTTCTCATTTCATGTTTCTGGGAATATTGTTTAATATTAGCATGAGGCAATGTAGTGGTAATTATAGTTAACTCTTCTTGAGTGGTTATTATATGCCTAACATTGTTCTAAGCATTTTTATATGTCTTAACCTGTAACCCTCATATTAGCCCTATGAAGTAAGTCATCTTATAGAGAAGGAATTAAGGCCTAGGAGATGCTCTGTGAAAAAAAGTCAAAAGATTATATGACAAATGCCTCAGTTAACAGTTCCCCAATGTTCTCATTTGAGATTCACTTTAACTTCTTAAATGTATCATCAAGCCTGGTGGAGTGGCTCATACTGGAAGTCCAGCATTTTGGGAAGCTGAGGTAGGGCAGATTGCTTGAGTCCAGGAGTTCGAAACCAATCTGGGCAACATAGCAAAACTCTGTCTCTACAAAGAAATACAAAAATTATCCAGACATGGTGGTGCATGCCTATAGTCCCAGCTACTCTGGAGGCTGAGATAGGAGGATCACTTGAGCCTGGGAAGTGGAGTCTGCAGTGAGCCAAGACCACACCACCATCCAGAGTGGTATCCTGTCTCAAAAAATAAATAAATGTAAAAATGTACCATCAGTAATCCTACGGTAAAGAAACTCATTTAACTTGGTATAACCCAGTATTTTCTATGCATATTTAACCAAACAGTTCTTGTTTTCCCTCGAGGTAACACATTTTAGACCCACAAAATTGGAGTTATATAAAATATAAGTTTGGAAAATGATTTAATAGAAATCATCATTGCAACAACTCAGAGTTTTGCTGTTCTTGCCTATTGTAGATACAGAGCAGATATTGACTAAGCATCTTTTATGAGCTAGGTACAGAAAATTCACTTTATTCAACTTATAGCAAAAGTTGGATGATATGGGACACCAATTTGGGGAATTCTAGTTCAGGTACAAGGGCGAAGATATCTGCCAGTTATGCAGCATCCCATTTGTTCCTGTTGGTAAAGAGCATCATGGAGCTCACAAGGGAAAAGAGGATGCAGTAATTCCTGCAGGCTGCCTAGGCAGGTGAGAAAGCAGAGGCCAGCCGAGAAAATTGAGGAGGCTAAAGGCCATTGAAGGCCTGGAAGGGAAGGAAGCTATTGAAGAGTGTTGGCTGTTTAGTTGCAGCAATGGAAAGAGGGCCCAGGAGAATGGTGATAGGATGGAGAGAAGTGGCAGAACAACACCTACTTATATAGACAGATCTAGTCAGGACCTTGCTTACTCCTTTGTTTGTACCCTTGTACTTCTGAGTTTGTACAGATTTTACCTCCATTCAAATTACTTTTATGCTTTTATGCTCACCCAGATTGCTTTTTTT
>NW_016107414.1:5481365-5484691 GCF_001604975.1 Cebus imitator
TAATCCCAGCTACTCAGGAGGCTGAGGCAGGAGAATTGCCTGAACCCAGGAGGCGGAGGTTGCGGTGAGCCGAGATTGCGCCATTGCACTCCAGCCTGGGTAACAAGAGCGAAACTCTGACTCAAAAAAAAAAAAAAGAGTAATACTACCTTGCTGGATTTGCCACAGTCTGGTATCTGACTTTCAGCCTTGGCAGACTTGGAAACTTGTTTTTGGTGTCCTTGTTTTGTTTCACTAAGAAAAGGCCTTTAAAAAACTAAAACCTGAATTGCTAAGCTACGTGTATAGTTTGGATTACTAGGGGCTGTGAAACTAGCTTGTGTTAGGTCGGTCCACGTGGAAGGCATGTGAGTTTGCTAAGCCTGAAGTTGGAACAAGAGGAGATTGTTCTAGAAAATGTTCAGTGTTCTCAGGCTGAAATGTCATGATGCTGTTATCTCTGCAATAAAAGTTGTGTTGCAGGGCCACTGGGCAGTTCAGACTTTATTCGCGGACTCCTTTTCTCAAAATAGTCCTTGGCTTGCCTTGGTCGGTCTGTTCTTAGTTTTCCATTATTGGCCAAACTCCTTTTTAAAAAAATTTACATTGTTAAAAGTTTATTTTATCTTGAATTAATTGCTTTAATTTAAAAAAGAAAAAAGTTTATGTGAAACCTCCATTTTTGAGTTTTGAGTCAGCATTAAGTATTCCAATAGGCAATAAATAGAATACGAAATCAGAAGGTACAATAAAATAAAAATACAGTGAAAAGTAAACCTTTTCCCCACGTTTGCCTTCTAATCACAGTTACTCTCCAAACAGGCAGCCGCCATTAACTTTTTTCTTGTGCATCGTTCTAGAGATAGTCCGTAAGTCCAGAAGTTTATGTGGGTGGTAGTTCCCCACTTAGCCACAAGGGATACGTTCTAACACCCCCAGTGGATGCCTGAAACAACAAATAGTACTGAATCCTATATATGTTGTTTTTTCCGTATATATACATACCTTTGATAATTTACTTTATAAATTAGGCATAGTAAAAGATTAACCATGTATGACATTAATCAAAAATGACATCTCATATTTTCAATTTTCATTTATCACATAAGTGAATTGAGTTGAGCCACATCTTTTCTAGATATATTTACACCTTCATTGTGGCAAGTGCTAAGTCCACTAGACTTCTGGCGTGGGCTAACAGTCTTGGACTCTTAAGGCAATTTTAAGGCAGAAGGGACCACTGCTGCCTTAAGATATGTGACCATGTATACCACAAAATCATTTACATGGGCCTGTGAGAGCATTTCACCACCACCTCTGGGGAACCTCGTAACACTTTTTTCAAAGAATTTGCTAACAGCAAAGCCGCAGTAAAATGTCATAAAGAAAGCAACTGGCCAGGCATAGTGGCTTATGCCTGTAATCCCAGCACTTTGGGAGGCCAAGACAGGTGGATCATCTGAGGTCAGGAGTTCAAGACCAGCCCTGCCAACATGGCAAAACCCTGTCTCTGCTAAATATATGAAATTAGCTGGGTGTGGTGGTGTTGAGAGGTGCTGAGATATATATGATTGCTGAGAAATGCTGAGTGTATGACAGAATATATTGTTTGCTAGGAAGAACAATGGCAAGGAAAACCTAGCCGGGCCCCCACCCCAAGTAGAAAACCTGGGGGCATTCTAAAGTGGCAGGGCAATATGTAAATAACATATACCGTTAAAACAATTCTTTAAGTACAGGACATCTGACCCTGTCCCCATGGCTCCTTCCTGGAGAATACTTTTTAGTTTGTCTGTGATTAGTGGTAAGCGGACACCAGCTACCTACTTGGTGTATTTTTGTGTTATGAGAAAATACTGAACATCTGTTGGTTAATAATAATCACCTGTTCAGAGAGGATAAATGGTGTGGGTCAGAGTCTACATGAGGCCCTCAGCCCGGAATGCTGTAAGCCTCTGAGGCTCTCAGCTCTGTAGGCTTTTGGCCCCCTAGATAGACCCACTTTGCTGTTCTATCTGGGTGTCTGCTTCTCACTACTTCAGCACCGCCTGGGTGGGGGTCTCTATGGCCGTGCAGGTCTCAGTATGGTGGTGCATGCCTGTAACCCCAGCTACTCCGGAGGCTGAGGCAGAGAAGAATCCCTTGAACCCGGAAGGTGGAGGTTGCAGTGAGCTGAGATCGTGTCATTGCAGTCCAGCCTGGGTGACAGAGTGAGACTCTGTCTCAAAAAAAAAAAAGAAAGAAAGCAACTGAATGGTTATGACAAAGGGAAGAGAGACATTACAATATTTTTCGCAGAAGAGAGAGAAAATTATATCAGACCACAGAGGGGTTTAGATTGGACAGGCCATGAGCAGTATCAGGCAGGTTGCTGAAATTTGAGAGGACTCCATCTCCAAAGCTAGCAGCTAAGTGGGAATAGAAGTGAGCCATAGGTTTCTTTGTGTTGTGTGTGGCCAGTAGTCCTAAAGATGAGAAAATGCTTGACAGACTTAATAGAAATTCTAGTACCAATGAGTAAAACAAAACAGTTCTAGAAAATGGAGGGAAGCAAGCAGAGGTGCCTGATCATGGGGCCTTGACTGTCACTGGAAATGAGGGTAACAGTGATTCAGCAATTTCTGGTGTTTTCTTTTTCCTTTTTTTAATTGAATAGTGTTGGGGTCTCACTATGTTGCCCAGGCTGTCTTGAACTCCTGGGCTCAAGCAATCCTTCCACCTTGACCTTCTAAAGTTCTGGGATTACAGGCATGAGCCACAGTGCCCAGCCTGGTGTCTGTTTTCTTATTCCCAGTCGTGGCTTCCTGTAGGTGAGCAGTCTTCCTGACTCAGGCACATTTTAATAGCTACATAGAATCACAGAGGAAGCAAGGCTCTGATAGATGTGCCAGTCCAACAGAAGAACAATCAAGGCTTGAACAAGTTGGATATTTTTCCAGAGGTTGATTTGTTTTTCTTCTCTCCCTCCCTTTTGGTCTTAATTTTGAAAAGGCAGAAGAAGGAGTTAATAGACACATTTTAACTCACTCTCTATGCCCTAAGTCTGGTGGAGAAAGCATACCCCTTAAAGAGAAGCTAATTGAAACACAGAAAGAGGTACTATTTTTCAGAAGGTTACAGAAAAGAAGGCAGCAGTACATGGAATAGAAAAGCCAGAAGAAGGCCGGGCATGGTGGCTCACACCTGTAATCCAAGCCCTTTGAGAGGCCAAGGCAGGCAGATCACGAGGTCAGGAGATCGAGACCATCCTAGCCAACATGGTGAAACCCCATCTCTACTAAAATACAAAAAATTAGCCAGGCATGGTGTTGGGTGCCTGTAGTCCCAGCTACTCAGGAGGCTGAGGC
>NW_016107414.1:5484719-5524342 GCF_001604975.1 Cebus imitator
AAAAAAAAAAAAAAAAAGAAAAGAAAAAGCCAGAAGAGAAAAAAATATTTGGGTTGATAACACTGTTTTACATTTTATTTATTTATTTTTATTTTTTTTTAATTGCATTTTAGGTTTTGGGGTACATGTGAAGAACATGCAAGATTGTTGCATAGGTACACACATGGTAGCGTGATTTGCTGCCTTCCTCCCCTTCACCTATATCTGGCAGTTCTCCCCATGCTGTCTCTCCCCAACTCCCCACCCCCCACTGACCCTCCCCTATTTCCCCGCAACAGACCCCAGTGTGTGGTGCTCCCCTCCCTGTGTCCATGTGTTCTCATTGTTCAACACCCACCTATGAGTGAGAACATGTGGTGGTTGATTTTCTGGTCTTGTGTCAGTTTGCTGAGAATGATGGTTTCCAGGTTGATCCATGTCCCTACCAAGGACACAAACTCATCATTTTTGATGGCTGCATAATATTCCATGGTGTATATGTGCCACATTTTCCCTGTCCAGCCTATCATCGATGAGCATTTGGGTTGGTTCCAGGTCTTTGCTATTGTAAACAGTGCTGCAATGAACATTTGCTTGCACGTGTCCTTATTTTATATTTTATATTTGTTGATGGTGAAAGTTTATACAGGTTTGTAGGTATTCCTTAGGAGAAAGAATAGACATTATCTGAATACATCCTCACCAAAGACTTGAGCAGTATTGGAAATGAGTAGGAAACTTGTGACTAGAGAAATTGAGAGTCTTTATAGAAAGAGAAAACTTAAATGGTCCCTGGGACTAAATGTTTAAAAACATAAGGAGCTAAACTAGCTGGGAGGCCAAACACACATGATAGGAAAGAAAAGGGAGACCTGGGAAAGACACTGGAGTTTGTGCTTGTAAAATACAGATCTGTTATTAGATTTATAAAATACCTTGTTTTTTTGTGATTGGAAACTAGCAGTAAGTAAGGCAAAGTCATATTAAGTACTTTAAAAAGATCACTAATCCGTAGAGTTGTTTATCCAATATGGTGACCACTGCTATGTGTAGCTCTTATTAATCTTTGCATTACTGAGAAATTCATATAAAGGTGTGTGTGTGTATATTTGTATGTTTTAAGTAGAGTTATATATGCAATACCATATATGTGTGGTTTCTTAAATAGCACGTGAAAAGGACAGAGACTCACACCAACTATGAAATGAGTTAAATGGTAGTAGTTTCAGCAATGGACTCATCCCATAGCTGAGAAATTACCATTTGAAAATGGTAGTTTTCTAAGAAATGAAACTGTAAGTCTTTTTTTCAGTCTCTAAAGCAAAGTTACAGAGTTCTTCACTTTTTTGACTGAACTTTGATTTTTATCAGGTTTACCATTCTCTGAATTTTTAAGCATTTGATTCATATTACTAACGACATTTCACCCGGTCCACCCCTGTGGAGTAATAAAAAATGTCATTCATTCCCCTGAACTTCAGCTTTTTACCACCGAGAGTATAGCCTTAAAGGAAACTAGAAAAAGAAGTTTTTGTAAACCTTTAAAATGCTGTGAAAGGTTATAGTGGAGTATGCTGTGGGATTGGCAAGAGGCTGTTTTTTTATTTTTCAAGTATTACTAGAAATAGATACCCACCCAGGCTGACACAATTGTAAGATGAGAGAGAGAAACCCACTAATGCTGACCAGTTAGGTTCCTAAGGGAGAACAGCTAACTATGAAGGCAAAATCTTGTATTTATTATTTTTGGAATGATGTAGAAATTCTAAATATGGAGGTAACAGTGTGCCAAGTGTTTTTACAGGCCTGGCAGTTAGGATAATTAATGCCAATGTTTCTTCTGGGTAATTGTGTAGATGTTGATTGCTTCTGACTTAGTCTTCTCAGAAGAAATACTGTTTTGGGGTTTGTTGGTAGAAAGGCCCCCAAAAGGCTCTTCATCAGAAGAATGTAGTGGCAGTGCACAGAGATCAGTGTGACACTGTTGATCCTACTAAGTGTCATTTTGGGGATTTTCAGTGTTTCTCTAAATGGAGTAGTTCCAAGTGTGACAGTGCTCTCATGGTCCTTGCTAGAAATTTGGGAGCAGAATTTTTTTTTAAAAAAATTACAGAGGTAATAATTTGTCACTGCATTTTTAGTTTGCTTGTTCCCCCTTCCCACCATATCTACTTTAAGTACAGAATTAGCCAGACGCGGTGGTTCTCGCTTGTAATCCAGCTACTTGAGAGGCTGACGCAGGAGATTGGCTTGAACCTGGGAGGTGGAGGTTGCAGTGAGCCAAGATCCCACCACTGCACTCCAGCCTGAGCGACAGAGTGAGACTCCGCCTAAAAACAAAACAAAAAAAAAGAAAAGGAGAGGGCCAGGAATAATTTTGGTGACAAATAGAAAACTAATCTTGTTTTCTAATTCTTTAAGATTTATGAGAATGAGTCATAGACACCCCTGACTTGCTCAGTTTCTCAAACTTTACATCTTTCTTCATTATATCAATCTGGAACTTTGTCTTTATAAAGTAACCTCTTACCACTGAGATCTCTGTGTTCTTTCTCTCCTGTTTGTATTCTTTTTTTTTTTTTGAGACGGAGTTTTGATCTTGTTGCCTAGGCTGGAGTGCAATGGCGTGATCTCAGCCAACCACAGCCTCTGCCTCCCGGGTTCAATCAGTTCTTTTGCCTCAGCTGCCCAAGTAGCTGGGATTACAGGCATGCACCACCATGCCTGGCTAATTTTGTATTTTTAATAGAGACAGGGTTTCTCCATGTAGGTCAGGCTGGTCTCGAACTCACAACTTCAGGTGATCCACCCACCTCAGCCTCCCAGAGTGCTGGGATTACAGGCATGAACCACCGCACTCAACCCTTGTATTCTTTACTGAACCTATGGGCAGTCTTTCCAATATACATAAATGCATTTTTATCACAGTTTAGTTAAATAACACCTGGCTGCCAACAACACAGTTCAGATTTCAGTCACCATGGTGTATTAACTGTAAGCAGTTGTATAAAATACACTTCTCCGCCAGCTCTTCAGTCTGCAGATCAGGACGTGAGTAACAGGCACATCATGGTCATGACTAGTTCTGTCCCTTCTTTCTGAGTTTCAGTGGTCACTGCACATCTACTGTCAGTTATCCTCAGGCAACAAGTGTGTAGTTGTATCACCTCTGACTCCCAGTGATAAACCCATGTGACATTTTACAAAAATGGATAATTGGAAGATGGACTTGGCAACAAGAAAAATCTCTAGAAGTGAAATTGGATGTGGTTAGGAAGATTTGAAAATGACACCAAGGTGAAGCTAGGGCAAGACCTAAGCCTACAGGAAGCTAATGGTACAAAGCATATTGGAAAAGTCCTATCACTATAAAGACCAGGGTAAAATCACTTCAACATCTTTTCACTTATATGGCACTAGAATAGAAAGATGCTTGTAGTTCAGATGGAACATTTACTTCTTCTAATTATTATTATTATTATTTTTTTTTTGAGATGGAGTCTCGCTCTGTTGCCCAGGCTGGAGTGCAGTGGTGTAATTTCACCTCATTGCAACCTCTGTCTCCTGGGTTCAAGCGATTCTTCTACCTCAGCCTCCTGAGTAACTGAGATTACAGGCGTATGCCATCCTGCCCCACTAATTTTTGTATTTTTAGTAAGAGACGGGGTTTCACCATTTTAATTTGACTCTAAGATGTGAATACACCAGCAAATTAATTAGAATGTACAGCCCTTTCAAGGAAGGTTAGCACCCAGTAAAAGTGCAGCTCTGTGAAGTCCAATCCCAATGAGTGAATTCATTCTAAATAATTTGGAAGGTTTTTACTCTTGTAGTTTGTGGAATTACTCAGATTTTATATTTATACCCAGTTCAGATTCCAGCGATCTTTGGTGAATTAGGTGGGGAATATTTGTCTGATAGTCAAATTAAGTAATATAATACTAACAGCTTCTGTATGTTAGTATATTTAGAGAAATAAAGTAGTTTTTTCTTTTTCCCTTACTGCAAAATTTCATTTAACAGCTGGCTGTATATTTTCCTGCCTTTGTCCTCACCTGACCTGGTAGTTGCAGTTCAGGACTGGTTATTCCGACTATTTGTTCTGTAGAAGCCTGAGGGACTATATTTTGGCTCATTTAAAATTGAATCTAGTTTTTTTCCCTTATTGAAACTATGTTTGATTAGCTGGGCGTGGTGGCACATGCCTGTAATCCCAGCTACTCGGGAGGCTGAGGCAGGAGAATCACTTGGAACCTGGGAGTCGGAGGTTGCAGTGAGCTGAGAATGCGCCACTGCACTCCAGCCTGGATGACAAAGTGAAACTCTGTCTCAAAAAAGAAAGCAATGTTTGTATAAATCATTTTGCACGGTAAGATTTACTGCATGATATTTGTCTGGCTTTATCTTCCTGATAAGACTAAAAGCACTTTGAGGGGAAATAACAGTATTTACTGTTTTTAATCCCAAAGTGAGTAGCACAAAATCTTGCAGTTATTGAAAGCTGGAAAGTGTAGTTCCCTTTCAGGATCTTTGATTCATGCTTGTATATATTAGGCCAGTTTTACAGGAAAAGAGCAGTGGATATAGGCAATCTACTTCTGAATCTCATGGCTGACGCTGCTTCAAAGTGTGGTCCTATGCAAGTTCAGATGTGTTATGTGATACATCAGACTTATTCTGGTAACTGTCATCTACCTTAATGCTTTTTCTTTCATTGGTTGACGGGCCTCTGCAGATGTAGTTGGTGGTTACTTTCAGGACAAGTCTTGGTCCTAAGGATTGATGTTACCATTGATCTCCACAAGATGGCAGACCAAACTGCTTTTTTGTTTTACTGGGTTTCAAATAGTTGTTAAGACACCTTGCTTATGCACTTAATTATTCTTAAAGTCTTTTTTGCCTTTTCTTTAGGTGGGCAGTATCAAACCGGGAAATGCTTATAGCTCAAAACAGCTCCTTGGAATTTAAGCTACACAGACTGTATTTTATTAGCCTGTTAATGGGTGGAACCACAAATCAGCGAGAGGCATTACAATATGCTAAAAATTTTCAGCCATTTGCCCTAAATCATCAAAAAGGTGAGTCTGGAGTCAGATATTATTAATGTTTGAATCAGGGCTATAGCCACCACTGTAACTTAACAGTTCTTAACTAGAGCTAATACATATTTGCCAGTAAACAGTTGTAGATGATAATCACTTACAGGAAAAGCTCTGACTGGCTCTAGAACAAATGCAAAAATATTAAAGCCTCTTATAAGTCAGAGATGTTGCAGATTTTGGAATTCCATATTAAACTAAGAGGGGACCTGAGAAAGAGCAAAGTGTGTGCTCATTTCCACCCCCAACTGGCTGTATGCTGCTGCTGTTGCCACAGCAAAGTGTCAGAGAGCCAAGGTGGCAACTGTTAACACCTCGTATCTGTGTAGGAATACATTATCTCTGCAATCAGAGATAATGTGATGACATAATTGTGACTCCTCTAGGTAATGGTAATGCTATGCTGTGAATAAGAATTTATATATAAGTTCAGTATTTTCACTACTTTCCTTTTCTCTCCATGCTATTTGTTTAATTTAGGGTGAAGGAAGAAACCAAGCTTAAGGATCAGAATTTTAAAAGACTTGTTAATACATTATGTTAGGCTGTATCAGTATGGGTGGTGGTATTCTTGCCTTTCGCAGCTTATTACCGGCAAGCAAACTAATGCTTTCTTGCTGGTGCTTTTTTTTAGACATTCAGGTTTTGATGGGAAGCCTTGTGTATCTGAGACAAGGGATTGAGAACTCACCATATGTTCACCTACTTGATGCCAACCAGTGGGCTGATATCTGTGACATCTTTACACGGGATGCTTGTGCCCTCCTGGGGCTCTCCGTGGAGTCCCCTCTCAGTGTCAGGTATGGAAATTGGCCCAGTGTTATTGAAGTATGCACTGCATTAGTCACCTCTCCTTAACTTGTTTGGTTCTTGATGTTTAAGACCAAAAGAACTTTAGTCTTTCTGAAGAAGAGTGCAATTGATATTTCAAAAGATAGCACAATTGGCAGTGATACTGTTTTAGAGCAGCAGATTTGAAAGTGTGGTATGTGAACCTCAGGGGATCCTGAGAGCCTTTTTCACTGTGTAGACATTAGTACAGGTGGTCCAGAAACAGTGATGGGCTAAACTGCTAGAGCCTTAGCACAAGTCTGGGTGGTGGTACAAACTCCACAAATACTTGGTGGATTCCTCACCATCACACACTTATAGCTTAAGAAATGCTAGTTTTACTTAACCATGCCTGTACAGCACTTTGGGAGGCCAAGGCAGGTGGATCATGAGGTCAGGAGTTCGAGACCAGCCTGGCCAACATAGTAAAACCCCATCTCTACTAAAAATACAAAAAATTAGCTGGGCCTGGTGGTAGACACCTGTAATCCCAGCTACTCAGGAGGCTGAGGCAGGAGAATTGTTTAAACCTGGGAGGTGGAGGTTGCAGTGAGCCAAGATCACACCATTACACTCCAGCCCAGCCCAGGCAATAGTGCGAGACTCTGTCTCAGAAAAAAAAAAGCTCTTGGCCTGGTGTGGTGGCTCACATCTGTAATTTTGGGAGGCTTAGTGGGGAAGATCTCTTGAAGCCAGGAATTTGCAACCCATCTGGGCAACATAGCTAGACTCCATCGCTACAAAACATTTAAATTATTTTATGAAATTTTGACCTTTAAGTATACATCATCTTAATAATTTGTATGACAAAACAGGAAATCCATATAAAGCACTTTAGTTTATGCCAAATTATTGTAATTGTCTTGAGAAGAAGTATGTTGTTTTGCGTTAATGAGCTAGCTAGTCCCTTTTTTTCATGGAATAGTTTTTTTTGTTTGTTTTTTGTTTTGTTTTGAGACGGAGTCTCACTCTGTCCCCTGGCTGGAATGCAGTGGTGCAATCTCAGCTCGCTGCTGCCTTCACCTCTTGGGTTCAAGCGATTCTCCTGTCTCAGCCTCTAGAGTAGCTGGGATTATAGGTGCCTGCCACCAGGCCCAGCTAATTTTTGTATTTTTAGTAGAGATGGGGTTTCATCATGTTGGCCAGGCTGGTGTTGAATTCCTGACCTCAGACAATCCACCTGCCTTGGCCTCCCAAGGTGCTGGGATCACAGACATGAGCCACCGCACCCAGCCGTGGAATAGTTTTTACTTGAAAGAATTATTAACATACAGTTATTCACACTCAGGTTTTTGTCCATCTTTTTTTTTCCCCCCTAAATTTTTAAGAAACAGAGTCTGGCTATGTTGCTCAGATTGGACTCAAACTCCTGGGCTCAAGTGATTCTCCTGCCTCAGGCTCCTGAGTAGATGGGACTACAGTTGTGCACCATATTACCCAGCCATTTTTTTTTAAGTGAATGAAGAAACCTTATCACATTTGAAAGGTCTTAATTAAGTATGATCTTACAAAAGCATGCATGAGTAAAAGTCATTTAAAGTACAAGACAGACAAATGAATTTTTAATGTAGCAGGGTACAGAAAGTTTAATGGTAAAGTTTCAGATTCTGCTCTGCTTTTAGAAAACTACTACCTGTTTTGACCAAAACTATGAAAAGTCAGTTTTGGTATGGTATTAAGGAGGAATATCCACAATGATCTAAAAAAGTGATCAAAGTAGTCTAGTCATGTGCATGAGACAAGGTTTTTTACATTTACCTCAACCAAAAGAACATATCACAATAGATTTAATGCAGAGTAAGCTATAAGAATCCAGCTGTCATTCAGGAGATTTGTAAAAGTGTGGAACAGTGCCACTCTTCTCACAAATATATTTTTGTTTTGGAAAGTGTAGTTATTTTTATAAGAATGTTGTTTATAATGGCATGGTATTTTATTTTTAAATGGACTAAGGGGCACCTTTTACATTTCTCATTTTAATTTCTAGTGCATTAAAACATATAGCTCATGAAAACAAAAGCTCTTTGAGATCCTTAATACTTCAGCATGAAAAGGGGTCCCGAAACCAAAACATTTTAAGAACGTGTTTTAAGAAAATAACTTTTTTTTTTAGCTCCTCTGTTCATTTAATTCCACAAATGTTTTGCATACCTACTATGTGCCAAGCACTGTGGGCACTGTGTTGGATACAAAGATGGATAAGGTGCATTTCACAGGGTGCTCTATTCTAGCATCGAAGCAAACCAATGCAATTAGCTATAATCTGAGGTATTGTTGCCATCAGGTTCCCTGAGGAACAGACTCTCGAGGGAATGTACATGCAGGAACTTTATTGACATCAGCATCTGGGGGAATGAAAACAGCAGGACTGAGCAGAGAGGGAAGTTAGACTGTGTTAGAATTGCAACAAGGTCTCTGCCGTCCCTAAGGAGCTCTGGAGCTTTGATGGGCCTGTGGAGTTGTCCCAAATTGGGCCTAAAGGGCTAGGCTTCTGTATCCTCACATCGAGCAATCGCCGGATGTGACTCTGGTCAGATGGCTGTCTTCAACTGAGGACAGTCCTGAAGAGACGATCACAGCTGACATTTGGCTGCCAACACTTCCAGATCGAAGAAATGAGTGCTTCCACCCTGGACAGGGGTGATCTGGGGATAAGAAGAACTAGGCAAAAACGTGTTTCAGGGGTGAGCATGTCATTTGACTGATAAGCTGAGCCCATTAAACCTGGTTGTTTTGTACAATATGAAACCTTTTTTGGCACTAATATAAGATTATTATGAAATTATTTACTTTTCGAAACAGGGTCTCATTCTGTTGTCCAGGCTGGAGTGTGGTAACATGATCATAGCTCACTGCAGCCTGAACCTTCTGGGATCCTCCCACCTCAGCCTGCTGAGTAGCTAGGACTACAGGCACACAGCTACCATACCTGGCTAATGGCTAATTTTTATATTTTTTGTAGAGAACAAGGGGTCTCACTGTATTTCCCAGGCTAGTCTCAAATTCCTGGACTCAAGTAATTCTCCCATCTTGGCCTGCCACAGTGCTGCAATTATAGGAGTGAGCCATCACCATCTGTTGTTGTTATGAAATTCTCTAAAAACTTCATTCTCAATTCTGTACTTCTTTCCTTTGGACCAAAAATGGTATATAAATCAGCACCGTCTGCAGACCACATTTTTAGTATCACTGTTCTAGTTAGCATATACCTTGGACCACATTGTGTAAGAAAAATAAACAAATATGGTTGTAGGTGGTCTGAAAGAAAGAGAATAGGAAAGGAAGTTATATCTTGTATATTGCTGAATGCAGAATTTTGTCCAAGAACATCTCTTTTTCTTTCATAATCAGATGCTGAAACTACCCTGTTTGGAAGAGTAGTAGTTCTTAATTCCTGCTCTTCCTTCATTTGAATTAATTGGTTTTGCAAATCTTCTTTCTTTTTTAAAATGGATGTTTTAAAACTTTGATTTTCTATGTTTTGAGGAAGTAAGCTCAAGTTAAATCACCCTAGCCAGATGAGTTTTAGTTTGTTTTTTTTTTTTAAGTTGTGCATTCTTTAACTGCATTTCTCCCCATATTGGTGAGGTTTGTTTAGTAAATTTAGTTTTATTTTTTAACTGGGATTGTTTTTCAGTAACTTCAGGAAATAAACCAGTGGGCCTGGGGAAGAAGGGGAGGGAAAACAAGTTATTTTTCTTCTAGTGGAAATGGCTAGGCTTACTTCTAGCAGAACATAAGGCTTCCGCCCTGTCCAGTGGCCAGGGCGTGCGGCATAGAGAGTCTGGAGAAATTGATGTCTCCCTCGACCAAGTGGCCTGACACCTGGCCTGGCACTGACATTTCCTATTCTGCTCTCCTAGTTTCTCAGCAGGTTGTGTGGCGCTGCCAGCTTTAATTAACATCAAAGCTGTGATTGAACAAAGACAGTGCACTGGAGTTTGGAACCAGAAAGATGAATTACCTGTGAGTTCCATTTTCTATTGGCTATTTACTTTTACTGTCATTAGAAAAATATGGCATCTTTAAATGCTCATCTTATCTTTTAATCAGGAAACATTATTGTAGTCATTTGACAGTAGTTCTTTTATGGATATGTAAAAGATTAAACAATACAAATGAGGAACCTAGTATATATGGGGGACCTTGGAGGAGTATTCTTATAATTTTGACTTGAAGTGGCCTTGAAAAATGGTGAAGGAAAACATCAGAAGTGGAGAGTGTTATACATACAGTAGCATGCACTGTGTTCTGCAGTGCAGTTCACAAACCACTCCTGTGATTGTTTTTCAAATATAAAAGCAATTTTAATTGGATTTGCTTTTGTCTTAACAATTGTTGTTAAGATCCTGGGTTTGCACCGGTTACATTTTCCTAATGCCAATAGAAATAAGTATAGAGCTGTTCAAGGTCATTCTTTTAACACCTGTAGTCATCAGTGGGCCTTCAGTACTGTATTGCTACTGCTTTTCGTGGAAAGGACCATGGTTTTAAACATCAGCACCAATCACTTGCCAGCCCTGGAACTTCTCTAAGCAGTAGCGTATTCATCTCTAAGACAGGGCGTAGCTTTCTCTTTATGGGGCTGCTGAAGGCTAGAGATAACATAAGCATGCCTAGAATAGTATGGGACACATGATGGGCACTCAAATTGTGGCTGCCATGGTGCAGTTATGACATGGAGTGGCAGAGGTAATTGTATGTGTGTTTCTGCCAGGTCTCTGACAGACACTAAGACTCCGGCCTGGAATTGTCATTTATGTCATGATTGTGTCACAGACCCTGAAAAGCTAACATGCATTTGGGTTTTTTTTTTTTTTTTGCCGTTTGTATCACACCTATACACAGGTTTCTTTGCAGTTACCTTGTTCTTTCAGCTGGTAACCCTGTCAGTTGGTTTCCCCAGCTTCTTCTCCAAGATCTTTTCTGATTAAAGGCACAGGTGCAGTTCTAGGCCTGAGTGTGGTCAGAATATAAGCAGCACTCCTACTCCACTGCTGCTAACTTGAACAAGTGAAAAGAACTTGAGCCTTCACTTGTTTTGTGGAGGCAGGTGCCTGGCATCTGGCAGTTTCCCGTTTATGTTTTAAGCATCTCTAACATGCCCTAGGACAGAGCAGACTGAAGTCTGAATTCACCTAAAGACTGTGTTGTCCAGCCAGTAAAGCCATTAGACGTGGTGATCTGCCCATTAGAGGTGATAACCTGGTCACTGTTTGTCAGGCTTGTTTTTATGTTTTGTCAGCTTTCTTGAAAATAATCTTGAAGGCTAATTAACGCTTTGAATCACTAAGACTCTCCATCTTTGAGTTAGAAGAGTGCTATAGAAAGTTATATTCAGGTGAATATATCTGATCAGTGTTCTTTGCTGCACAGTGTATATTACTATGTGGATGGTTTTGCGAAATAATGACTTTAGCTTTTTTCTTTTTTAACAGATTGAAGTGGACCTTGGTAAAAAGTGCTGGTATCACTCTATATTTGCCTGCCCCATTCTTCGTCAGCAAACAACAGATAACAATCCACCCATGAAATTGGTCTGTGGTCATATTATATCAAGAGATGCCCTGAATAAAATGTTTAATGGTAGCAAGTAAGTGACTTTTTAAAAATATTAGCAAATAAATTTGGTTTTGGAACTTGGTAGGAGGATAAGAAGTAATGAGGATTGAAAAAATGCAGCTAGATTTAGAACTAAATACATTTCTTAACTATTCATTTGGCAGAGTAGGTGGCATCTGATTTGACTATTTTTTATTTGTTTATGGATTTGGTGATTAGATTTATAAGCATGTCTTTAACTTCCTTAACTTTTTGGGCAGGTGATAGATTTTCTCCTTTTTTTATACAAATGGTTGCATGCTAAAAAATGTTCCATAGTTTGCCGTTTTCGCTTAGTGATGTATCTTGGAGATCTTTTTCTATGCTGCAGAAACAGCCCTCGTGGTTTTTGTTAAAGCTGCAGCATATTCTACTGTACAGAAATATAAGATTGGGTAGCCAGTTCCCTATTGATGAACATTTGTTTCTCTAAACAGTGCTCAAGTGAATTATCTATACATGATACATAAATTCCTAGAATTCAAATTGCTGGTTCAAAGAATATGTGCATTTTAAATTTATTTTAGATAGTGAGCTCAACTTTTTTTTTTTTTTTTTTGAGATTGAGTCTCACTCCATCACTCAGGCTGGAGTACAGTGATGCAATCTCAGCTCACTGCAACCTCTGCCTCCCGGGTTCAAACAATTTTCATGCCTCAGCTTCCTGAATAGCTGAAATCACAAGATACGCTCCACCATGCTTGGCTGATTTTTGTATTTTTATTAGAGATGCGGTTTCACCACGTTTGCCCAGGCTGGTTTCAAACTCCTGAGCTCAAGCGATCCACCCACCTCAGGCTCCCAAAGTGCTGTGATTACAGATATGAGCCACCATGCCAGGCCAAAATTGTTGATCTTCATTCAGACTGTACTGGTTTCATGTCCCACTGTGAGCCATGTGGGCTGTTCTGTTCTTGGTGTGAGCTTATAGCTGCCATCACATTCACTGCCCTTGAATGGATTTGTGTGACCAGTGCATTTGAAATTCATTTAGAGACTGATGCAACCTTAACCTTTGGGAAAGGGAAATTGAATTTATTTTTGAAACCCCAAAAACAATTTTCAGAAAAGTTATCTTTGTTTTGTTTATGAAGCAATTTTCAATGAAGAAGAGGCTTTCAGTTTAGGATCTGGCATGGATGATAATGTATTTGTGACCCTTCAAATCTTGGCAGTTACATTAAGGGAAAGCATAGTTTATCCTCAAAGCACAGGCACACCTGTGTTTTGTGTATTCTTATATATGTGTATAATTGTTAAAGATACTCTGTAACTAGATAAAAATTAAATACTCAGTGCTGAGCCTGTTCCTTCACTCAGTGTTTTCTTTTTGTCTTTAGATTAAAATGTCCATACTGTCCAATGGAACAAAGCCCAGGAGATGCCAAACAGATATTTTTCTGAAGAGATAACTTTAGTTTGCAATTTGTAAGTGAAACTGAATTGTGGGCGCATTTCAGAAGAGAATGTTCCATATAATGCAGCTAACCAAGGACTCCCATGTTTCTATAAGCTAATGCTCCAGAAACTTTGCCAACCTGTTAGTGTACACACACTGAGGGGAGTGCTCCCAGTGAATATTATCATAGGGCTTTATTATATTCTTGGTCTTCATTTCTGATCAAGTAAATACACCAGCAGTTGTCATTCAGTGCAGGTTTTTGTACTTAATTATATGGTGATTTTTTTACTTTTTAAGAGCAGAAACGGAAATTGACCTCCCCACCATGTGTTTAATATTTCTCCTGCTTTTACTTTTGTCATTTTCTTGATAATTGTAAGCCTTGAGAGTGTTTGTGAAAAAGTTTTATTTTCAGTTATGTATACATAATTAAAAGTTTTTAGAAAAAGTTTGACAAATTGTGGTTATGAAACTAATTTGCATTTTTATTTGCTTAAGGAAGAAAGCTGTGATAGATTCCAGATTTGCTTTTTGATGTTTTCCTCTGCTCCAGCTCCAAGAAGTCAGCACACCTGCATTTTAGCTCTGCATGCAGCCCCAGCAGGCTGCGTGTTAAAAATTTCATTGTTTAACCAGCTGGTGTGAGAAGTCTTCCGTTAGAGTAGAAGGAGTACTATTATTTGTTTTTTTGGTTTTTTTTGCTTTATTGCCAAGAGGTGCTTGTTTTAAAAGTATGTTTAATAAAATGAAATTCTAAAGTTAGAGGTGTTCTTAAGTTGATATTTGCTCTCTTGGTCCTGGTAGCCCTATTATATCATTGCAGACACAGTGTTGTGCATGTGTGTATATATGTGCACCAGCATCAAACATTGTGTATCTGGAAGGAAAGCAGCATGTTCCAGTTCTAAAATGCAGTTACCAGACCCATCACTTTAAATCTTTAAAGTTAGAAGCTAGCAAATTTTCTGTAGTGCAGAATGTTTATTGCTGTTTTTGTGTTTGAATAGTATAATGTTCGATGCCTCTCTTCAGCAAAGTGTATCATTTCATTACTGTGAATCTGTATATTAATCTAATGGATACAGATAATGATCTTTTCTCTTGTGAGGTATCTTCATTTAATGCACTGTCCAGAAATAGCCATGTGTAAGAGTCTCTCTGTATGATGAACCACATGGAAAAGACTTCTGTGGACATAATTCTGACTTAAGCCCATGAAGTTACTTCATTATAAGAAGAGTGTTACATGGAAATCACCAAATATTTTGTGACTTTATTTCATCTGACATGGAGTGAATATCAATAGGAATACTTCCATAAGAAAATGAAAAAAGAAAACAGAAGCAAAGAGAAATGTTGCGCTTCACATTTTAAACTACAAATGGACTTAGTCTGAGGGAGGGCAATCACAGATTTGGTGCTAATTAGAAACTGGCAGCATTTACAGTAGTACACCAGCCTGGATGTTTTTTTCTGAACTGTTTACCTGGGAGAGCTGGGATTTGTTTGTGAAGCGAAAGAGTGCTGCGGAAAAGCTCTGTTTGCATACTGTGCAGCTAGGCCTATGTGGATGGCTACTGCTTGCTATGTGGGTTCTCCAGCAGTTGGGATTGGCCCAGCCCAGAGTGCTTGTCTGGTCCAACCTCAGTCTGGCCCCATAGCGACTTTTGCCCCATGATTCTGCTTCACTGTTGGAATCCTCTTTGAAGTTCCCCCTCTCTTTACTAAAGCAGTGAAGGAAGAGAACAGAGACAAACTCTGGACTGTGAAAGAGAAGGTAGAGAATTCCAGGCAACAGTCTGACTAAGGGTGTAAACCAGTTTATTATACATATATATGTATTTTTCCCTTTGAATTAAAACCTAGAGTATTGTTTTTTTTTGTTTTTGTTTTTTACCCTTTCCTCCCTAGGCCAAGGTTAGCTTATTCTCATCTTTCCACCCCATATACCTACACAACATTTAGGCTTCATATAAGATTTGAATGAGACAGATGTACTCTGAAGGCTGGTGGTAAATGTGTTTGGTGACCGAACACTTCATACAGTTGGCTTGGGCCACTTTTAAGGACAAAAGCCAGAGCTCAGCTTTATCCCTCTCCTAATGTTGGGAGTCAAAAAACTGTTGACAGTTTTCTTGTGCAGCTCATGAAAACTTTAAAAAGAACATGCTTTAACTGAAGCATTTGACTTTGCTGCTTTCTGTGTAAGGTCCTTGTACTCACCCTGGGCAGGGTGAGGGCCAAAAAATCTGCAACTCATGAATCTGACAATTTTACGTAGAAATTATGTCTTGTGACCATCCCTAAGTGCATAGATCTAAAATTCATGAGACACTAAATGGGAGGGAGAGGTGGATTTAAAGAGGCCAGACCTTAACCAAAGATGCTGAGATACAGCATTCTGTCCTCCCTACCCTAGAAACTCCGTCATAAATGCTGTCACGACTCTTTCATCGCTGATGCTTTCTGCATGTCAGCAGTACAGGAGGATGCTTTTTGTCTCTCTTTGCCTCCACTTAAAAAAAATAATGACAGAGGCAAGATTTTAACAGTCACATTTAATTATAAGGTACATCGAAGACAGAATTTCAGAATGGTTTCTAAAATTTTCTTGGGAACTGTTTCCACATATCAGTTACAGACAAAGGCCATGAGACTATGCTACACCAATAAAACCTTATTAGCAAGTCTTCAGAATCTGACTTAGCCAGAGCATCTGAGTGTTCAAGTACAGTTGTATGGTGGCTAAGGTTGTCTCTTGATCTTTTTTCTCTGTTGTGTGATCATCACAGATGCTATTTCCGTTGTTTTATTGGTGATTATATGAGACTTCTAATACATAAATGAACGGGTATTGGTGCCTCTTTATTTTAAAAATTTTGAAGAAAAGAGCCACCTCATATTCATAGGGTGTGTATTTTTTGAGTGTGTGAACATTTAATTGAAAATAAGAAAGTTATGAAGTAAATCTTAACTTTTCTGTAGCAGCTAATGTATACAGAGACACTAAAACCTACACCACATTTTGTGGGGAATGAGGATCCTCTCTTGTCCTCTCCAGGTAGTCCCGCAGGTTAGGCAGCTTAAATTCAGTGTTCTTTATGCTGTGAATGATTTCCACCTCCGTGGCTTAGCCTTTGGGACAGTGGACACTGCAGCAACCAAGAACTCTTGGTTAACCGCACAAAACAAGCTGCTGGTAGACTACATTAGCCCTCTGGTTTTCCAGCTCAACCTCTGATAAAGTGGACTGACAGCCATGCTGCTCAGTCTGTTTAGTCAGCTGACTCAGGTTATTTTCAGGGAAGGCATGGAGGCATAGTTTGGTTAGTTTCATCACTATGATGTATAAGGTGACGACACAAACCAAATACCTTTCATCACTTAACTATACGTACGTTATCTCTGGTAACACTAGAATGCTGTGGTCTTGAGGGAATGTTAGCAAGGAACACATAGAAGATTTGGTGTTTCATAAGCCTGTCTAGCTGCAACAGGCTTTGTGTGGTACACTGATGTTTACCATAAGCCGGTACAAGCTTCATGAACCGTTCTTAATGAACTACAATTGAATAGATACCAAAAATAGAATGACAAATGTATTTTAATAGCAGACGAGGCAGTTAGTTTTAGGATGAATTTTCCACTGTTGATTTTACTTCAAGACATAGCAAGAGACACAAAATTTTGTTTTCAAGACATTTCCACTACAGTTTCAAGCTGTAGTGGGCATATGCTTCATTTACTTCCAAAGAGGCAAGAGCAGCTGGAATTGGCTTACAGCACATGCTTTGTTTCATGTTGTGGGTGAGGACCTACATACATTCTTATTTTAACAGTCACTTAACCTTCTCCAGCAAGGCAGTTGTGGGGTTCACTAGGATTTAGTGCCTGATCTTTTCTTTGGGAAGGGGGTGGGAATGAATGTGTTGGGGCTGGGAGGGAAGCAGAAGAAAATGGGAGCGTGAGTGAGTGTGCATGTGTCTGAAATTCACCATTGCCCCCACCTGTACCTAGCAAGGAACTAGGTGTTTGATGTATTTTGCTCATGACTGCAGTATGCATGTATTTTTTTCCTTTTCTGTGTTTTCTAAACTTACACTAAAGGATTCATCAAATCATCTTGTTCAGATGGCTCAGGATTGTATTTATTTTGCTTACCCTGTGCTCTTGGGTTCTATAGTATTTCTATAATTATGTAATGAGAATAGTGTTGCACTGTAATCTATCATATAGAGCTATATGTATGGAAAATTTTGATCAATTTTTTACGAAATGTATCCTGTTTGCAAAGGCACAATAAAGTTGCATCTTATAGACTATAGGCAATAAAGCTAACAATAAACCTTATTTAACACAAACCACATCCATATCCTCTGTTCATTTGATTTTGGAAAAAGTCTAGCATATCTGGTAGTTTCAGGGAATTCATTTTAACTTTAAGAATTCTGATATATTTAATTTATAAATTTCTGACTGATAACAGAGTTTTGGAAAACTATAAGAAATGCTTTGTTAATGTGTGTATTCCTATGTAAAACACATGGCTTCTCCTGTGTATATTTTTAAAAATTAAAGAAATGCACATTTAAAAAGTGTTTTGTGGAACCGGTCTGTATAAATGTGCCAGGTGACAAAGGTATAAGGGAGGGAGTAGGGAGGTGCTGACTGTGGTAGAATTGCTGTCTGCATTTGCTAAGGGTCTGCATAAGGAAATATCTGTCACCGTCTTACTCTGTTTCTGTGCCACCAACAGCGAGAAGAGGTGGTGACTGGGTATTGTCCCAAGTTTTGGTGGTGGTGGTTTTTGTTTTGAGACAGAGTCTCACTTTGTTGCCCAGGCTGGAGCGCAGTAGCCTAATCTCGACTCACTGCAACCTCCGCCTCCCGGGTTCAAGCAATTCTGCCTCAGCCTCCCGGGTAGCTGGGATTACAGGTGCGTGCCACCATGCCCAGCTAATTTTTGTGTTTTTAGCAGAGACAGTGTTTTACCATGTTGGCCAGGCTGGTCTCAAACTCCTGACCCTCAAGTGATCTGTCTGCCTAGGCCTCCCAAAGTGTTGGAATTACAGGCGTGAGCCACCTGAGTCCTGAGTTTCTGAGTAGGCAATTATGTTAATGTTTCCAGGCTGCTGCCCCCTCTCACCCCTCCTGTGCACAGCAGGGACTCTGATTGGTGTGCCAACCAGAGTGGCAGTGAGTGTGTAGGCCTGGCAAAGAGGAGCCCAGAAGCAGCTTGATGTCCAGGCTGCTGGTGCGGTGGAACTTGTGCTGTCAGCATTGCCAGGAAAGACCAGAGACTGAATTGCCTCATCCTCAATGGCAGGCTGAGGTGGTAGAGACCAAGAATTTATTTGTTCTCCTTTTGTATATTTTCGAAGAGATTTGATGTTACCTGAGATTTTAGGATGTTTCCTACCTATAGAAACCCTTGTGATCCCACCCAGTCAGATTGGAGCTAGTGGCCCAGGTAGTATAGAAGAGGCCTGGCCGGCCAGGCCAAGGTCTCACCACCTTTCCCTCCAGCATTTGGGCTCCTTAGGACTCAAAGGTGTTGTCCATGGACCAGCAGCATCAGCCGCACTTGGGAGCCTGTGAGAAATGCAGAATCTCAGGCCTGAGCTCAAACCTACTGAACTGAAATCTGCATGGTCATGAGAAAACGGATTTCCTTTATAAGGAGCTTCCTGGATGCTTCCTATTTCAGGAAATATCCTCCCTTGTAAATGTGGCAGGTCAAGATCACTCACACTGAATAGGATTTACCTTTGAGGACTAAGGGTAAATCTGTTAGTCATCAAGAAAGTTTAAACTAACTGCTTTGAACTGTAGTTATTTTTTTTAAAATGAGTGTTATTTCTTTAAGCATCTAAGTAATTGAGGGAGTACTGTATTTGCAGCATGGTAAAATGCATTTTCCATTCCCTTCACCGAAACAGGGATGGTGTGCATCAAAGATGAAAAATAATTTTCATAATGACAGGGACTAAAAATGCACCCTTAAACGAAACAGCTTGATGCTTCTCACCCCCAGTAGAGAAAACTTGATAATCGGCCATATCCCAGCAGAAGGACAGGCTTTCTTAACTTTTCTTCTTTCAGCACCCAGTAAGAAATTTAATATCATAACCCTGTGTACACAAAATTTAGAATTCTGAAACGTTTTGCAAAACAATATTTAATGCTACAAATGTGTGTGATGTGCTATTTCATTTTTAATGCTCACCAAGAATGATTTGATTTTGTGACCTGCTAATGAGTCAGTTTTTAAAACCTTGCATGACAGAATAATAATGCAATGGTCTACTTATCCACCAAATTTCTTTGAAATCTGTCAATATATGTATGATAGAAAGTACTTAAAAAAAAAAAAAAAACTTTCCTTGTAGCAGTAGGGTATTTCATACCCTGTGTGAGTCTTCTATGCTGGCAAATGTGGTGATGCACCTCAATGCTAGAAGGCTTGTGTAATCCAGAGCTACTAATTAGTGAGCTCTCCTGTCAGGCAATGTTGCATTTATTTAGCTATACTTCCTTTCAGCTTAGAAAAGTGCAAAGCTATGGCCAGGCATGGTCGCTTACGCCTATAATCCTAGCACTTTGAGAGGCCGAGGCAGGCAGATCACTTGAGGTCAGGGGTTCAAAACCAGCCTGACCAACATGGCGAAAACCTGTTTCTACTAAAAATACAAAGAATTTAGCCGGGTGTGGTGGTGGGCACCTGTAATTCCAGCTACTTGGGAGGCTGAGGCAGGAGAATTGCTTGAACTTGGGAGGCGGAGGTTGCAGCGAGCGAAGGTCATGCCAACTGCAGTCCAGCCTGGGCGACAGAGCAAGACTCCATCTCAGAACAACGGAACAGAAAGTGCAAAGTGCTTTATGCTAAACATTGGCATGTAAAGTAGAGTCCTGTAATAAAAAGACGTGAGTTTTAACATGTTGTGGTTTGACATCGTAGCAGTCACTCATCTAACGTTTCCACTGTGCTGGGCACTAAGATGAAACAGCCTACAAACTGCTGGAAAATACAGAAAAGTAGAGCTGAGGTCCTGTAGTGAGGTTAATAACACGAGAGTGTTGGAAGAGAAAGGAGAGCTGTAATAGTTGCATGTTTTTAAGGCCCACTCTGGCTACAATGGGATGAAGCGTGGTAGGGGAGGGGACAAGGCTAGAGCCGGGGAGGACAGTAGGTAATTAAGGTCAGTGTGAGTATTTGTTGAGTTGGGGGTGGTGGCGGGCGCCTGTAGTCCCAGCGACTCGGGAGGCTGAGGCAGGAGAAGCACCTGAACCCGGGAGGCAGAGGTTGCAGTGAGCCCAGGTCGCACTTGCACTCCAGCCTAGGCAATAAGAGCGAGACTCCATCTCAAAAAAAAAAAAAAGGAAAGGTATCTATTGCTGGCTGGTGTTTTGATACAGATACCAAAACAAAAAACCACAGTATTTGTTGAGTATTGGTCTCGGGTACTCTTGGAGATCTCAGGTAGAGTGGTAAACAAGGCAGACTTGTTCTCTAAGTGAGAATCAGTGTCATATCTGAGAGTCAGAAATGTCATGAAGGAAATACAGGATGGCAATGTGCTCATCACACAGTGCTCTGAGCTTCCTGGTATTTAGAAAAGCAGTATGATGTTCTTGTCTCAAGTGATAGTGGGCTTTTTTGCTCTAGCGTTTTAACTGTATTCCCACTCTTTCTATTATCTATGTTTTCTAGGAGGATGAGTTTCTAACTTCACTGGTCTCCTTATATTGGTCTCCTACACTGTGTGGGTTGTGTAAAATTCTCTCAAATTCCACTTGGGGCTGGCCTTTTTACTCTATTCGAAGACATTTAGTGGCTGGGCCCAGTGGCTCACGCCTGTAATCCCAACACTTTGGGAGGCCGAGGTGGGCAGATCACTTGAAGTCAGGAGTTCAAGACCAGCTTGGCCAACATCATGAAACCCCATCTCTACTGAAAATATAAAACTTAGCCGGGCACGGTGGTGTGCGCCTATAGTCTCAGCTACTCAGGAGACTGAGGCAGGAGAATTGCTTGAACCCAGGAGGTGGAGGTTTCGGTGAGCCAAGATTGGGCTACTGCACTCCAGCCTGGGCAACAGAGTAAGACTCTACCTCTAAATAAATAAATACAGACATTTACCTACCGCTCAAGTGTTGGATCCAGTCAAATGAAGGATTCTAGTGTGTCATTTTCCCCTCTGATGTAAAAATGTTTCTTGAAAGACATGTCCTTATCATTCAAGACTAAGCTCTCCCCTTGAGAATAATTAGAAACGCATTTTAGGTTTTCTTTCATTCTTAAGCACAAGACTATGCTGTCTTTAGATATTTGAGATTAGTGAGCTAATCTGCCCTAAAGAGGAATTTCACGGGAAATTATTAAATTGTCTTGAAAGCTTTCAAGGGTGGCTCAGGAAATACGGGGCTGAGGGCCTCTGTCCTTCCTAGCATGTGCCCTTAGGACTAGGCTCAGTAGCAGTTGTGGAGTAGGTTGCACGGGGTTTGCATGGTAGCTTCATGACCATCAGGGGCCTAGACTCCTTTCTGCTCCATGGTCTTAACATACGACCTCAAATTTACTCTTCTGTAATCCTAGCTGTGTTCCAGACAGGAAGGAGGAGGAAGTGGGTGGGGAAAGAGCAACCTTCTCCGTTGAGATAGCCCCTCTAGGAGCCTTTCCTGGAAACCCCACCTGGCAACTTATTTGCTGCGTATGGCTGCAGGTGTGTGTGGGAACGTGGTCTCAGTTGGACACATTACCATCTCTTCAGACGCTAATTGTGTGCTCGGGCAAGTGATAGAAACTTCCTACACTTTTGCTTCTTCATCTGCAAAATAGAATGATAATAGTTCCTACATCATAGTTTCGATGAGACCTAAATGAGATACTGAGCTATGGTGAACATTGAATAAACTGGTAGTTTTATTAAGTCAATAGAATATAAATGACATTTACAGACCACGGTCAGCTAAGGCGGAGCAGAAAAGGGAGAAATAGTAACTGGCACTCAGAGGTGAGATGTGTCTGAAGGGATGGAGGGCTCTTCAGTAGCTGCCAAGATGGCAAAATAGTACAGCACACTTTTTTCCTCCTCTGCCCTTCGTCAGCTGCCCAGAGGATAAGTGATAGAAACTTCCTACACTTTTGCTTCCTCATCTGCAAAGCAGAATGATAGTAGTTCCTACATCATAGTTTTGATGAGACCTAAATGAGATACTATGTGGGTTGTGTAAATTCTCTCAAATTCCACTTGGGGCTGGCCTTTTTATTCTATTTAAAGACATTTAGTGGCTGGGCGCCGTGGCTCACGCCTGTAATCCCAGCACTTTGGGAGGCCGAGGTGGGCGGATCACTTGAGGTCAGGAGCTTGAGACCAGCCTGGCCAACATGGTGAAACCCCAACTAACCTAAAATAACACGGCACCAGAGCTCCCTTGTAGAATTAATGACCATAGCCATCAACAGCAGAAGTGGGGTGGTGGCACTCCGGATTCAAGGCTGAGGTGAATTTCAAATGACACAGTGCTGTCAGGGGCTGAGTCTGTCTGGGACAGAGCTTTCCTGAGATGCAGTCACCCTGCTGTGCACCGGGTGCTGAGATCCTGGGGTATATGTAATAACATATCAGTCAGGAATGGTTACTGTTTACTTTTTGGGGGGAATAACAGAAATGGGAAGAATCAGACTCACAGAGCTGCATTCAGAGTATAATCAATATGGCACTGGTTTGGAAAAACTCAGTACAAGTTCATTTTTTTAGCATACATTTATTATTTGCTTACCATGTTCCCGGAGCTGTTCTAGGCAGTTGAGAAAACATGTATGAACTCATGTACTTTGAGGTAGGGACTATTATGAGTTCCATTTTATAAGTGGGGAAACTGAGGGATGAAGACATTAAGTCACTTGCTAGAGAACACAGTTAAGTAACAGAACCAGGAGGCTGGTGTATTTTGTTTTTGTTTGAGACGGTTGTGCCCCATTGCACAGGCTGAAGTGCAGTGGCATGGTCTCGGCTCTCTGCAGCCTCAAACTTCTGGGCTCAAGAGATCCTCCTGAGTAGATGAGATTACAGGCGTGTACCACCATACCCGGCTAATTTTTTTTTGTAGTTTTTGTAGAGATGTGGTTTCACCATGATTCCCAGGCTGGTCTCGAACTCCTGGGCTCAGTCAATCCACCTGTATTGGCCTCCCAAAGTGCTGGGATTACAGGCCTGAGCCGCTGTGACAGGCATCAGAAGGCTGGTTTAGAGCCTCTGCATTTAACCACTATGCTACTGACGCCTCCTTTAGTTCTCTTTGGTGGGGAAATGCTGCTCAACCCTGCTTTTAGGAGCAGCTTAAGTGGTGCTGCCCCAGGTATTCATAAAATTGTGTGCAGAGAAGTATTTGCACACAGATCCAGGGCAGGAAGGAGGCAGTTTCTGGCTGGTAGAAAAGGGAGATTGCTCCCTAACCCACTTGGATAAAGATTCATGAGGAATTTTCAAAGGTAGGGTGGGCTTTCTTAAAACCAATGGAACAGCTGGAGAAGGAAATGACAAATTTCTCTCTGGCTTTTTTCTTCCACAAATAGGATATGTTTTTATTAAATGAATGCATGTTAAATGAACCACATTGAGGCTGGATTCCAGCCAGCTGATACCCAGTTTCCAGCATAATAAAGGAGTCATTTCTCTCCTTTGTGTTTTTCAGGGTCAAAAAAAATTTATGGGCACATAAGAAGAAGATGTGTAGAACCGATGTCTCAGGCTAGCAATTGGCAAATGAAACATTGTTGGACCAGAGGCTGGCTGTGGAGTGCTCCTTCTGCGTGTGTAGAATGAACAGGTTGAATGTCTGTGGTTGTTGCTGATTCCTAAGCCTGAATTCACAGCCCACCATGAGTGTGCTTTAGGCCTGCATGGCCTGCAGATTTGTTTTCTATTTTCTTCCTGGTCCAGAGGGCTAGCTCTAATGAATGCATTTTCCTATATTGATATTTCTAACTTCCAAATTATTGTTTACCATTTTACTTGTGGCAAGTGGAATCCAGTTTTTTCTTTGAGGGTATAAAAAAAAATCAGTTAAGTATTTGGCCCTCTCCGCAGCCTCCCAAGGGTGGCCCCTCCACCACTTACCACCACCAACTTTGAGCTCCAGGTTGAAGAGGAAATGCTGCTTGTGGCAGAAATGCCCTTTTCCTGTTTTTGCCCTGACACAGATTCTTTGACATTCATTGGTGCTCCAGGGTTAACTTCACTAATTTCTCCCACGAGAAGGGCAGAGACCTGTTGCGAGATGCTCTGCCTCATCCTTCCCAGGGAATCCAGAGGTAGCCCGGAGCCCAGGCCCTGCTTCCACAGGAGGCCTCGAAACCTGGCACCTGTCCTGACCG
This sequence comes from Cebus imitator, assembly GCF_001604975.1. Taxonomy (NCBI): domain Eukaryota; kingdom Metazoa; phylum Chordata; class Mammalia; order Primates; family Cebidae; genus Cebus; species Cebus imitator. The sequence goes on from NW_016107414.1 coordinate 5,509,012, forward strand.
GGCCCTCAGTGTGCCAGGCTCCTCCTGGCTCTGATCAACTGGGCTCAGGGAGGAGGGACATGAAGAATTTGTCTCATGGGAAATTTCTCAGCTTTCTTTTCTGCCTTCACACACAGGATACTTCATTTAGGGAATGGAAAGCCACCCTTGCTTTCTGTTCTCTAAAAGTATCTTGGCTTTAAAATTTACAACAGACTTCTAGAGGGCTGGTTACATGGATGTATGTTTGCTTTATGATGTTATCGAACTGTCCATTTACAACTTAGCAATTTTCAGTATGTATATTTTACCTCAACAACAAGATGACTTTGTGATTTGTCATGAAAGGAGCATCATCACATCTGTTACCAAGAAAGAACAAAAGGAAGAAGGGCGATGCAGGGTGAAGCTAATCTGTTTTGATTGATGTGAAAATGGCAGGCTCAGGGTGAAGGTGGGGACTGATTAAATAATTTTACTTTTAGGTCTTTTCCTAAAGAAACAAAGATATGTGCAACAGGTAATAGTTAAATAAATGATGACACGATCAAAATGGGATGCTGTTTAAAGAGGATGCTACAAATGTTTATTCATTAAAGCCACTTATAACAGCACAGTACAATCCCATTTTAAAAAGAAAGACATATTTTACATGTATGTGTAGAAAGTAATCAGGAAAAATGTACACCATATTAACAGGTGAAGAAATTATGAGTGGTTTGTATTTCCTTATCTACTTAAGTTTTTTCTCTTTAATGGTGGCAGGCATTGCTTGGATAATACGGTAAGCAAGGAAATGTGTGTTTGGGACAGCAGTTTGGGCTGTCAGCCTCCTTAAGAGAGTCAGGTCTGCCTCATCCATGCATCTGCTGTTGAGCAGAGGCCAGGGCTGTGTGAGCAGCTCTCCAACAATTGTCTTTACAAACTGTAAAAAGTCATCAGTGATCCCAACAGCATGTTTGAATCTAGTATCTCAAATTCAGAGATTCGAGAGGGCCTTAGTTTAACCTCACTGATGCTCAGACTCTATGTGTAAAGGAGTGGCCTCTCCTCTTTCATGGGCCCTTCTGCAAGGCGAGGGCTGGGAGAGCAATTCTGCCTCCACATGGGGTTTCACAGAGATTTTCTTTAGCGACAGAGGGATTCATTTTCCAGGGTGAAGATCAGCCTTCACTTTATTTTAGATTTATACAATTTTAGGCTTTATTATATATATTTAAAAAGTTAGATATTGTTCAACTACATTATAGAACTCTGCCAAAGGCAGTTCTCTTCTTTAATTCATTATCTCCTCGAGGCTCTGGGCACAGTATCCCAGGTTATCCAGAAGTACTTGTTTCCTTGCAGTTGGAGACTCAAGCACTTCACCCTGAGACAGGGGGCCTCCGAAAGAAAGCCCTGAATGGTGTGAAGGAAAGAGTCCTGAGCTGGGAAACAAGGTCCCTCCAGCTCCAGCTCCAACCCTGACTTGCTGTGTGCCTCTGATCAAGCTGTCTCAGGGCGTTAGCCTCCTCCTTTGTAAAATGGGCGGAGAGGAGGTTGAGATGGCTGGGTGCCTCCGGCTCTGTCAGCATGATTCTGAGAACAAGGCTCTGCGGGCGGCTCTGGCCTGCCCCTTTCCACCCGCTACCCCAATGTGCGCCCAGCAGTATTCTGACCCTTGTGGTGTACTGTAGATTTTACCTAGTTTTGTTTCCCGTCAAACACATAAAGAAAAAGTATTCTTTCTCACCCCACCCCCACTAAAATCATAATCATGAGAACGAATACACAGGCAGGAAGACTGGACAAAATGAAAGGGAAGGACTTGCTCTCTCAAAAGGCAAGATCTCAGTTTGAAGTAACGTAGTGGCTGTCGCACAGGGTTAGACGTATCTCTCCGAAAGGCTGGGCTTGCCTCCCGATTTGACCGCAGGCCTGAAAGAGAGGAAGGCCACCATCGTCGTGGCGAGAACCCCATCAGTGCAACATCCATCCATGTCCAGCCTCCCAAACCCCCAGCCTCTGAAAGATCTGAGAACCTGCCCCTGGGGCGCCAGCATGGGACTCGGGGAAGGACCTCAGCAGAGCACCCCTGCCAAGTGCCTTACTTGCACCATCTCATGTAATCCTCACAGCAGCCTTGGGGTGGGCACTGAACCTGAGAAGTTAAACTTGCCCAAGCTCACACATCTAGGAGGTGGCTGAGCCAGGATCTAAATGGAGTTACTCCAGCTTCCTGGAGCCCTTGTCAAGGTCTCCACAGAGGCGTGAAAGTCAGGCTGATAACCAAAGTCGTTAGCTGACCTGAGTCTCAGCCCCGGAGGATCACAGGGATCGAGGAGGATGTCAGCAAATCACCACCATCAGCCAAATGATGTTACGCTAAAAATGTGTGTTAATTCAGCACCAGGCTAGCACCTCCTAAATATGCTAATTCATCATGAGTGTCATGTCTGCATTCTCAGCCCTCTAAAACCTCTCTGTTGAAGCTGAGCTGCCCGCCGTCATCACTGAGTATATTAACTCGGGTGGTGAAATTCCCCAGATGTGTTTAATCTGTATAGCTTTGTATTTTAAGGCAGAATTTTGTTCTCAGTTATTCATCTCAAAATGAGAGTTTTCAGAAAAGATAGAGAAAAGGGATGATTCTCCTGCAAAAGTTCCCAAGTGCACCCTGAATAATAAAAATGCGAAAAAACGAAGTTTCTCCTTTTTTGTGTGTGTGATGGAATCGTGCTCTGTTACCCAGGCTGGAGTGCCGTGGCACGATCTCAGCTCACTGAATCTGCCCCCCGGGTTCAGGTGATTCTCCTGCCTCAACATCCTGAGTCGTTGGGATTACAGGCACGTGCCACAACACCCAGCTGATTTTTAAAGTCTTTATTTCCGTGGTATATCACCTATATAACATATGCATTGGAAATTCGTTGCATTTCCATTGTTAAAAATAACAATGTATAAAGTCCTGAACTTGGATACCCTCAGAAAAATGTAAAGGAGTATAAAATGCAAACTCCAGGTATAAAATGTAAACTATTTTATCTACCGGAAAGAACTGGTGTACATAGTTGGTTGTCCTTAACACTTCAGCCTACAACCACGGGTAGGTGTCTGAGCCTTGGCTGGAAGTTGCTGCTCCACTACTTGCCGGCAGTATGGCTTTGGACAAATCACTAAGTGTTCTGAGCCTCCGTTTCCTTATCTGTAAAATGGAGGTGATCATAACTACTTTAAAGGTTGTTATAAAACTTAAAAAAAAAATCTATAAAGCAAGTAATGTGTATGGTAACTTTCATCAAATGGCTATTATTATTGATAATCTGAGTTTAACTTTGCCTTTGCCACTTTGGGTAGGTTTCCTAATCCTTGAGCCGACGAGCTGTGAGGTGGGACAAGGTTGCTGTGAGGATTAAGAGAGATGGGGAGTATTACCCCTATCACAGTGCCTGGTGACAGCAGGCACTTGTTAGATGCTACCACAGGGATGCCTCAGCGAACAGGTGAAGAGAGGAGGTTTTTAACAGAAAATGTGTTTTTTTGTTTTTGTTTTTAAATCATTTCAGAATGATCCTGGTCTGAAACTGGATGGGCAGTCACTTGAGCTGCCAGGTAGTGAATTGTCCCTGCATCTGGTTCCCCTTTTTTCTACTCTAGTCCTTGGCAGAAAACCAAGGCCCTACATGATACAGAGAAATTAGGAACCAAAGCCATTCGTTTTTTTTGTTTTGTTTTGTTTTTTAAGTGCGAGATCAATTAAGATGGAGATTTACTGGAGTCACACTGCTCTCAGCACCAGCCTAACCCGGGCCTCCTTTTTCTCAAGGATGCAGGCCAGATGCCAGCCTCAGCTTCTCTTTGCTCTGGAACGAGCTGACTCCCTGCCCCAGGACTCCACGGCCTTGACCTCCCTTTGGGAAAAGTTCCCACTATTTGCTGCTGCGGAAATCAGGACCCCACCCCAGGGCTGCCCAAGGTGAGCAGGCTGAGGGTTCAAAAGAGACTCACCGGGGACATTTGCAAACACGTCTTCGGTTCCCTGGATAAGGAGAAAGAAGGGAAAAAGTGAGTGCCCCCATCCACCAATAGTCCCCAAAGACGGGGTATTTTGTTTGTTTTGTTTTGATTTTTGGTTTTACAAAAAAATCATTTCAGAATGATCATGGGCTGAAATTGGATGGGACAGATAGCGAATTGTCCTCACGAATTCTCCTTCCTTTCCTCTATTTCTTTGAGGATTATAACTCTTGAGACCCAGGTAAGGGTTTCTCATCCATACTTCGTCTCAAGTATCAATTTAAAGAAAAAAAAAAATGAGGCCAGGCATGGTGGCTTACGCCTGTAATCCCAGCACTTTGGGAGGCCGAGGCGGGCGGATCACAAGGTCAAGAGATTGAGACCATCCTGGACATGATGAAACCCCGTCTCTATTAAAAATACAAAAATTATCCAGGTGTGGTGGCACGCGCCTGTAGTCCCAGCTACTCGGGAGGCTAAGGCGGAAGAATCGCTTGAACCCAGGAGGCGGAGGTTGCAGTGAGCCGAGATTGTGCCACTGCACTCCAGCCTGGTGACAGAGCAAGACTCCGTCTCAAAAATAAATAAATAAACAAAATAAAAAATAAAAATAAATAAAATAAATAAAAAAGAAAATTTAAAAAAGGAAAAAAATGCAACTATAGGTGCGACTGAACGCGAGGATCCTGTAGACCTGATCCGGCACCTCCCCTGCATGGGACCCAAAGCGGGATGGGCCGCTTGCGGGAAGGGAACCAAGGGTGAACTGGTCGTGGTAACCCTTATGGGCACTTGACCCAGGGCCACAGCGGCCCCCTCCCGGCGGGCGTCTGTCCTGTGTACCGACCTGTGCGCGAGCTGCGGGCTTCGCTGACAGAACACACCCGTTGCAGCCCCTCTGGGAACAGGGCTTTATCTTCCCAAAACCTCTCCCAGAGCGCGAGAAGGAGCAGGAAGAGCTCTCTCGCGTTCTATCTCCAGGAAAGAAGTGCCTGTACCTGTGGGGCAGCTCGGGAGTCCCAGAAATCTCAACCCACCGCCCGCAAGGTCTGCCTGGAACTAGCAGCGCCGAGGGCGGGAGCTGGGCGTACTCATCCTCGCTGCGATTCCTCGGGACTTACTGTGATTGCAATAAATGGTGATGACCAGTGACAGGAGAAGGACCCCGCAGGTCCCGGCCAAGGGCACCCAGATGTAGATATCACAGGCGAAGTCCAGCCCTCTCGTGTCCACTGACGACACCAAAGACAACAACATTTAGGAGCGGGCCCGGGATCCCCCGACCCGGCCCACAGTCCCGGACACGTCTCTTAGCCTCAGGTCTCGGTTTCCCACCACTTGGGCAGCCCCCGGCTCTACCTACAGTATCAGGGCTGCCCCTGGCATGGGCTCTTCCCGCGGTCCGTGCCGCCACCGCCCCAGGACCCCGCACGTCTCACCTGCGCCCCCCGCCGCTGGCCGGCAAGCCTGTGGACTCAGGGACAGGGGCTGCGACGCGGTGGTGGGCTCCGGTGTGGGTGGTCGCGGTGCTGGCGTCGTGGTGGGCTTCGCTGCAGGAGCAACAGAGCGTGGTCGGGGGCCAGGCTGGGGTTATGGACCGGCCCCTACCCAGCCTGGCCCCGGGCGCCTTTCCCCACGGGGGAGCCTCCCCCCGGGTTTTCCTGGGAGAAGGGATGGCAAAGGAGACGGGATGAAGACCCGGGAATGCTCGCCTACCCCTGTGCTCGGCCCAGGCTCAGCCCTGAGCACGCGGCGCCCGGGGCCAGAGCGCAGGAGCACGCTTCCTGGCACCCGGCCTCTCTCCTGGGCTGAACCAGCAACCCTGGAGCGCAGGTTGTTCGCTGTCCGCATTTTACCCACGAGCAAACAGAGGCGCAGAGAATTTAAGTCGTTTGCCCAGAACCACGCAAGCATCCGAACTGGAGCCCAGATCAGCCGGACTTAAAAAGCCATCTCCAGTCCCCAGTCAACCGCAGGTTAGCCTCAGTTTGCCCGTCTATGAAATGGGAACAGTATCTAAGTCGCTTCCAGGTGCTCTAGGAGGCTTGAAAGCAGGGCCTCCGCGTGGAAAACAAAGTGAGGGGAACCCCAAGCCCCACGCGGAGAGGCGCCGCACCCCGCGCCCGGACCTGGCAGGAAGACCGGCACGAAGCGGCTGAAGTGCATGATGGAGTTGCTCAGGGCCGAGCAGAAATAGTAGCCCTGGTCCTTCTCGCGGAAGTCGCGCAGGGTGAGAATGAAGCTGTCCCCCATCTTCTTGCCGGAGAAGCGCTGGGTGTCCAGCCCATCGGCCACCTTGGGCTTGGTTTGGGAGATGTATAGGAGGAAGGTGGGGCTGGCGGCAGCACCGCGCGGCTGGAAGAGCCACGAGCAGCCCGAGGCCGGGTTGGACAGCAGCACCTCGCACTTCAGCTCCACCTTGTCGCCCAAGTTCCAGGTCCGATCCAGCGGCGACACCCGGAACCGATTCGGCCTCGCAGCGTCTGCAGGCAGCAGGCAGCGAGGTTGAGTCCCGCGCCCCGCGACCGCCCCACACCCTGCCTTCCCGGGGGTCACAAACTCACGGAGCAGCAGGGCCAGCGGCAAGAGTAAGGCGGTCACGGGCGAGGCCATGACGCGCTCCCCAGGACACGGCACGGCTCAGCTCGAAGCTCGGGCGCGAGGAGAGGCGCGCGGGAGCCGGTGGGGCGCAGAGCGGGGTGGGGGGGGAGGAGGGGAGTTGCGCCCTTCGACCTGCCCGGAGACTGATTTCGCATTTGTAGGATGTGATGTCACCTGAAGCCCCCGCCGAGGAGAGTCACCCTCCTTTTCGCGGTTGTAGCCTTTCAGCCGGGTGAGGAGTCTGGGGGCCGTGAGCGGGGCCGTGGAGGCAGCCTGGCGGGGCAGCTGGGGACAGCTGGGGACAGCTGAAAACTGCGGATTTGGGGATGAGGAAAAGGGCTTGGAAATAGTCCTTGGAAATGGCTGTCTTGTGAGATTGACAGAGTGGGTGAAGAGAGATCAAAGATTTCAAGAAGTGAGGGCGAGAGCAGGCAGGAAAGGAGGGGAGTGTCCCTTCCTTTGCCTTCACTAAAGGCGTCTCTTGAACTTTGGGGCTTTTTATCGGAAAAATGGGCACTGAGGACTGAAAAGAAAGAAGAGCTAGCGACCTGCCCGCTTCTCGGGAACTCGGGCAGAGCAGCCGCGGTGTTCAGCGAGGAAGGGCCCTCTCCCTTCCCCCGGGAGATTTCCATGAGGGCTGCAGCGGCCGAAGCCTTGGGTGTCGCTGCTGACCTCACCCTTCCGGGCTTTCACCTAGCGGCTACACTCACCACACAGCCTCATTTCTTCTTGCGGCCCTTGCAAGAGCCTCCACACCAGTCTCTCTCCTGACTTGTCTTCCAGCCACGTTGTTAAAAAAGTTATTATTCTCCCTGTAATTCCAGCACATTGGGAGGATGAGGCAGGCAGATCACCTGAGGTCAGGAGTCCCAGACCAGCCTAACCAACATGGAGAAACCCCCTCTCAACTAAAAATACAAAATTAGCCGGGCATGATGGCAGGTGCTTATAATCCCAGCTACGTGGGAGGCTGATGCAGGAGAATCTCTTGAACTTGGGAGGCGGAGGTTGCAGTGAGCCATTGCACCCCAGCCTGGGCAACAAGAGCAAAACAGCATCTCAAAAAAAAATTATTATTCTTCTCATAAAGGGGATCTGACAACATCACTCCTGCAGCCTCCCATGGACTGCATTGCCGGATGGAAACTCAACCCCAGCTTAGTTGACCAGGCCTAGGGTGCTGGCTCCTCCCAGCCTCTGCGCAGCCCCCTGCCCTGCCTTTCCCATACACCTGCAACTGCAGCTTCACAGGCTTGAAGTCATCCAACCACTGCGCTCTGTGCTTTCATACCCTTGCACTTACAGTCCCTATCAGAACAGGGATACTGGTCTGTTTAAGCCCTGGAGCCAGCTCCTGTGCTGTCTCACTTGGACCTCATTTCTTTCACCCCCAGCTCTGGGTACTCTGCAGGGAGGTGTGGGTGACATGGGTGAATGTTTGGTGGAGATGGTTTTCTCTCTTCTATCCCTGGCACACATGTGTCGTCCCTTCCCTTTTGTTTCCCTTTAAAAAAAAAAAAACAAAAACAAAACAAAAAAAAAACGCTGGAGCCTTACTATTTTGCTCAGGCTGAGCTTGGGACTCCTGAGCTCCAGTGATCCTCCCGCCTCAGTCTCCTGAGTAGCTGGGACTATAGGCTCATCCTTCTTTTTTGTCTGTTGCTGTCCTGAAACCTTCTGTCCCCAGTGGCATGCCCTCTTCCCATTTCTTCAGGGTTTCTGAGTCTTTCCACTTTGAATCCCATAGTGGCTGCACCTCACATTGCTACTGCTTGATCCTAGAGGCAAGCCACCTAGCATTCTGTGTTCCACGTGTCTGCCCCACCCACGAGTTCTCCTGGGCCAGGACTGTGCCCCAGACTTCATGATGTGTCTTCCATCCCCAGAAACACAGCATGGGCTGAGCTGTACTTGTTGAACTGCGCTCTTTGTCCTTGTGAGGCCCAAACTTAAGTGTTGGGTGGGATTTTTTTTGTTGTTGCTGTTTTTTTTTTAGACGGGGTCTGGTCTGTTTCCCAGGCTGGAATGCAGTGGCACGATCTCAGCTAACTGCAACCTCTACCTCCCAGGCTCAAGTGATCCTCCGACCTCAGCCTCCCAAGTAGTTGAGATCACAGAAGTGCACCACCATGCCCAGCTAAATTTTTGTATTTTTGGCCGGGCGCGGTGGCTCAAGCCTGTAATCCCAGCACTTTGGGAGGCCGAGGCGGGTGGATCACGAGGTCAAGAGATCGAGACCATCCTGGTCAACATGGTGAAACCCCGTCTCTACCAAAAAATACAAAAAATTAGCTGGGCATGGTGGTGCGTGCCTGTAATCCCAGCTACTCAGGAGGCTGAGGCAGGAGAATTGCCTGAACCCAGGAGGCAGAGGTTGCGGTGAGCCGAGATCGCGCCATTGCACTCCAGCCTGGGTAACATGAGTGAAACTCCGTCTCAAAAAAAAAAAAAAAAAAAAAAAAAATTTTGTATTTTTGGTAGAGATGGGGTTTCACCCATGTTGCCCAGGCTGGTCTCCAGTGTCTGAGATCAAGCACTCAGCCCCGCCTTGGTCTCCCAAAGTGTTGAGATTATAGGTGTGACCCACCATATCTGGGACTGGATGGGCTTTTTTTTTTCCTAATTATTTTGATTTCAGTACCTCCTTCCAGGTTCCTCAAAGCATCCACGATGCTTATTCTAACATGGAACATTTTATATTCAGAAATTTTTTTCAATGTCTTTTAAGAGACAAGAGTGCAATATGTTCTTGGGAAAGTTCAGACAATACAAAAACAAACACAGAGTTCCCTGTCTCAACTCTCATCACCGTCATCTGCTCCCCACGGAAAACAGACAGTATCTACATAAACTGATGTTTTATACATCATCTTAGACACATGGGATTGTATGAGGTATACATTTTTTGCAACCTATCTTGTTTCACAGTAGGAGAGCTTTCAGCAGATGTAAATCCATCCCATTCTTATAAATGGGTGCATTTTATATGGGTGTTCCATAATTTAATTCTGCTGTTAGTGGACAAATTTGGCAATTGCCCGTTATTACAACGCTATCCAGGCTGTGGTAGGTACAATGTATCTGTATCACTGAGGACTTGCACCAGTACCTGCAGCTTTTTCAAACGGAAGATAAGGGAGTTGAGGAAGAAAGCACCTTTGCACCGATGGTCAGAACTGGCATATTGATGCATGCATGTGTGTGTGTGCATGGTATGTGGATCCCTTGCTGTATAGACATAGTGCTGTGCCTCAGCTCACCTGAATGAAGGAGACAAGGAAGCAATAAAGTCCAGACAGGCCCCCAACACATCAATCCTTGCTCTAGACGGCAGTTTGCCATTTTGCTCAGCACCATCAGCACTGTATCAGGAGTGTCAAATAGCCCTACTGGCCAAAGGCTGCAATCAGGAGGGTGGTAAAGATGGCTAGACACTAAACTGCACTTGCCCAGTGATGGAAGCATTGAGGGGGCCAGAGTCAACCTCCCCACATTTGGATCTTGGGAACCAGGCCCCTGAGTATGATGATGGCCAGATTTTGGGGTATACTGCTTGAAAATAGAGTAGTTCCATCTTAGTCTCCCGGAAATCAGCTTGGGGGCCTTTTAGCCCTGCGAGTTGTGGGGAGGACAAGGCAACATGTCAAACCCACCAAGGAGGCTTTGTGACCCCAGTGATATTTTTCACAGAACACAGTGCATTCTTGATGTAACCACAATGACATCCGCCTTGCAGTAGGCAGAACAGATGCAATTGCACAAGTTCTGGAGATACTTTCTATAGACCAGGTGTGCAGATGGCTGGGTTGGGCCTATCCATCACTGCCAGGTAAGCTCCCACACCCCACACTGCAGCACTCACTTGGGATGGCATGAAGAAATGTGAATGGCTGCATTCCTTTAAGCAAGCCCCTTATTTTAAAAAACATCCAGAGGCAAATAGGCTAAGATAGTAACCAGTTTCTACGCTTATTTAAACTGGTCCATGGAAATGGAAAATTTTAATTTAGGTTGAAGATGTATTCAAAATGCATAACTGGGCAGAGCAGTGGTAGGAATTTCATCGGGGTTCTGTGCCACTCCTCCTAAAATATGGACTGCAGGGACGGCCTGGAATCACAGCTGGGAAATTGCCTGCTCTATCCCCACTGCCGGTTCAGGTCTATAAAGATGTTACTGTTCTTGGAAGGAGTTAGCTTGTCCAGGGCTAGAAACTCTAGAATTATCAGGGCTTTGTTTTATCTCAATTACAAATGCCAATCAATTTGGCCTCACTTTGGTCATCTTTATTTTCCTCCAGCCTGAATTCCCCAAGTTCATCTAGGCTGCTGTCCTTATTTCCTGGACTTTTGCAGTGGCCTCTTAACTGGCCATCCCCATTTCTGCTCTGGTTTCTTCTAGTGAAAATTTCATCATGCCAACCCTCTGCTTCAACCTGAAAGGGCTTCCTGGTGTCCCTGGGAGAATGTCAGGATCCCTAATGTTGCCTGTGAGGCCCTGCACACGTGGCTTCATAGTCTCTGTCCTCTCTCCCCATCACTTTCTTCACTCCTCCTAGGTTCAGCATCTCTCATTTCTCAAAGGGTCCCTAGTCCTTTCCAATTCAGAGCCATTAAGCATGATATTCCCTCAACTGAGAATGTTCTCACCTCTGTTCTCTGCTTACCAATCTCCTCTCCCTTAAGACCCAGCTCAAGTGTCTCCTTCCTGTGGGGTTCAGCTCCTTCCTCCTCCCACTCCCAGACAGTATAGACCACATCCTTCTCTCCTCTGTGTCACCCAGACCTTGGGTATCTGCAGACTACAGCACAATGGTTTGCCTGTCCAGCTTGACCACCAAACCCTTGGTCCCTTGAGGAAGGAGCCTTGTGCCTCTCATGTTTATGCCAGGGTGCCAAACAGAGGGCTTGGCACACACTCGAGTGACACACACTCAAGAAGTTCTTGCTCAGTAAAAGCTAAAGGAAGGCAGAAGTAGAGTATAGCAGACCAGAGGAGGCTGAGATAGTTCAAGTAAGGGTGGTCAGGAAAGGCTTCACACATACTTAGGTGTGAAGATAAAGGAAGAATTAGGAGAGAAGTTGGTTAGAATGAGGCATTTGATATTTCTAATGAAGATTGGCTGACACCATGCTTTAACACACAGTAATGGTGTAGTTAAAAACAAAAGGAAGAGGAGGAAGGGGAGAAGGCAGATATACTCAAAAGCAAGATAAACATCTTAAAGGATGTAGTTTCAGGGCAAGGGCTGGAATCAGGTGTTGGCTTGCTGGAATCTGTTCTTAGCAAACCATTCTTGGGCCTGGGTCTTGAGGGTCTATTCTTAGTGCAGAGACACCAAAAATTTGACTCTTCCAGCTAACGAAGTTCCATAGCGCTGTGGAGGAGAAGGGGAGCCAGGTTCCCCTGGGGAACTCCCTGGCTTCCCTGTGGGGAGGCTGGAGCCAGGCTCTCTGCTTCAAACAGGGATTTGGATCTGGGTTTCTCTTGACTGAAGGAGATTCCACAGCCACCTATGTAAGGCCTAGTTCTGACTGTGGGCCATGGAAAGTCAGAAGCTACTAAAAAAGTAACTCAGGAAAAGAGAGAGTAAGAGAGGAAGAGATTTTGAAAAATTTCTATTCAAGATAATCCTACACACACACTCAAAATTCAAAGTATATATATAAGAAAGACTCAACAAGTGGAATGTGAATTCACTTCCCCAAAGATGAAAATTATTGAACAATTTGAAAAAAAATTTAAAATAAAGAGAACAACAAATGTAGAAAATGCAGAAATTAAAGAAGAACAGTTGAAGATGATAAATACTGAGCATAGTGGAGATGAACACTCTAGGTATAAACTAGGATATACTATAGGTTGGGCATGGTTGAAGGGATAATAGAGCATTGGGAGCTAGCACTGGGAAATTCACAGAGAATACAACACAGGGAGATGGAATCAGTCTTAAAAAGCTGTTGAGATGTATATTAGCATGGTGAAATGTTTAATAGGATTTCAGAAAGGGGAGAACAAAGGGAATGTGGAGAAGGAATACTGGAAGAAAGGATGGCTGAAAATTTTCACAATTAAAGACAAACATTCTCAGATAAAAAATGCTGTCAGTGCCAGGTATAAAAACATACATATCTTTGCACATATCAAAGTGAATTATAAGACATAAAGAGTAAAGACAGGAGGGCATCCCAGGAAGCTAGGATGTCTGAAATATATTCAGAGGAATCCTTAGATGCAGATTGGATTGGTCAGAGAGGGTAAGAAGCTGAACTGTTATGGGGAAAAATGTACACATTTTGGTTACACCTTGCATTGACTCTCTGTCATCCCCCTCTCTTGGTGTTGATACATGCCTACAGTAAAGCTGAATTGGGTCAAACTGAAGTTGATCCAATGGTCCCATAGAGTTGATGTTCATGGTTTCTTTGAATAAACATAGAAATTGATCCTCACAGTCTTAAAACCTGAGAAAGTTATCTTTAGATATTTGTCTTATCTAAGTTCCTTTCTAGGGAAACCAACCATCAGCCCTCCCAGATAGTAGCAATGAGCTGAAACTCACTAGACCACTAATTTTGAACAATAAGGCATCAGACTCTTCAGCTGGCATGATGGCCTAACCAACCTCCTGTTTCCTGTTGACCAACTTCTTTTCCTTACTCCTCCCTACTTTCTGCTTTCCCATACATGATTACATATCTTTCCTGCTATGTAAACTCCTTAATTTTAGTCGGTCAGAGAAATGGATTTGAGATGGATCTCCCATCTCCTTGGCTACAATACCTAACTAAACTCTTCTTCCTTGGCAATACTTGTTGTCTCAGTGATTGGCTTTCTGTGAGGCAAGCAGAAGGACCTAGATGGATCCCCTGGTGTTTTGGTAACAAAATTGTTGTGGATCTTTAGTCTCAAGAACACTGAAGCAGAAGTGTTCTGCATGAAACTGGAGAGCCAGGATTTGAGTTCAGGAGAGAAGCCAGGGCTGGGGATGCAGCCTTGGGAAGAAGGTGATAAGTTGTGAGAGTGGGTGTCATTCCAAAGGAAGGTAGTGTAGAAAGAAACATACGGAAGAGGATATGGAATCTTCAGGGAAGGCTTATATTGAAGAGCAGGAAATAAAATGTTGGCAAGGAATCCAGGTAGTACAGGAAATTCAGAATGGGGCTTCAGAAGGTGGAAAAACTTCACAAGGGAGGTTTGGGCTATAAGAGAGGCACAGAGAGGTCATCAAAGCCTGTAGCAGGTAGAGATTTTTAAGCTCATATCTGCCCCGGCCCATATGAGGACGTCCCACATTTGTCATTGGTGGATGATAAGAAGGAAAACTCATAGGAAAAAGACCAACAAGGGAGGGAGGGGACAGCATGGGGAGTTGTGGAGAGTAATGTTGGATGAAGTGATGTTGACATCTGAACTTCATTCATTATTCACTCATTTAAATGTTTCTGCTATTTACTTAAAAAAAAGTTTTGAAAACATTTTAACATAGAACAATACACCAAACAATATAAAATGCCCACTCCTTATAACTTTTAAGTGTTAGCATTTTATTGTATTTCCTTCATATAAACATTATAGATAAAATTGTACCCTCCCAAGTACTCCCCCACCTGCCTTCTCACCAAACTTGGAGTTTTGTTTATTAATTATGACAGAAAGATGTTAATTCTTTTAATTTTTAATTTTTTACTTTTTCTATGGTGCTGAGACAGAAGGATACCAAATTTCCAATGATTGTGGATTTATCAATTTCTCCTTTTAATTCTGTCTATATTTTGTCTTCTATATTTTGAAGCTTTGTTATTAGGTGCATACACATTTAGCATTGTTGTGTCTTCTGGATGAATTGACCCTTTTAACATTATGATATGTCTCTCTTTACCTCTGGTAATACTTTGTTTTGAAGTCTACTTTTGTTTCATAAGGAACACAGCTTTCTTATGCTTTCCGTTACCATAATGTATCTTTTCATTTTTCTTTTTTTTTGAGACAGAGTCTAGCTCTGTTACCCAGGCTGGAGTGCAGTGGTGGGATCTCCACTCACTGCAACCCCCACCCCTGGGGTTCAAGCAATTCTCTTGCCTCAGCCTCCTGAGTAGCTGGGACTATAGGTGTGCGCCACCATGCCCAGCTAATTTTTGTACCTTTTATAGAGATGGGGTTTCACCATGTTAGTGAGGCTGGTCTCAAACTCCTGACCTCTGGCAATCTACCAGCCTTGGCCTCCCAAAGTGGTGGGATTACAAGCATGAACCACTGCGCCCAGCCTGCATAATGTATCTTTTTCGATCCATTTACTTTCAACTTTCCCTTCTCTATTTTGAAATTTTTACTAGATATGTATACATGTATATGTGCACTATATATTAATGCTATATAATTTTATTTTCTGAGAGTTTCAAAATACAGAAATGTTATTATATTGTGTGTCTCTGAGCCATGTTGATATGTACAGATTTATTTTAAATGCTGTGTGGTGTGTCATCTTGTGAATGTACCACATTTCCATGTTCAGTGGTTCTTGAAACTCTAGTGTTCATCTCTGCAGGTACATGGAAGCTGTTCTTAAGGATACGCATAATTTTAAGAAAATTGTTTTCCAGATTCTCGACTCCCATTGACTCTCTTTGCGTAAAATGGATCTGCCCAAGAACAAGTGCCTGTGTTTAGGCTTTGTGCTGGTTCTCCTTTCTGGCCTATTCTTTCATGATTGTTTTATTTCCTACCTTAAAACTGAAAGGCAAACTTCCCACCT
>NW_016107414.1:5524439-5525971 GCF_001604975.1 Cebus imitator
TGCAGAAAGGTGATTTTATTTAGGTAGAGAAAAGAGAAGGAAAGGAGAAGAGAAAGGCTTCCATGAAGAATGTGGAAGCGGATTCCCAAGGGGAAAATCCTGGAGGGCGCTCCCACCGTGTGGGAGGAGATTCCGGAAAGCTGGAAAATCCCCCCTTGTTCTTTACTATGCCCCAGAGGTGAGTGCATAATCCTCTGGGCCACCAATAAAAAGACAAATCCAGCCAGGCGAGGTGGTTCACGCCTGTAATCCCAGAACTTTGGGACGCCGAGGTGGGTGGATCACAAGTTCAAGAGATCGAAATCATCCTGGCCATATGGTAAAACCCCATATCTACTAAAAATACAAAAATTAGCTGGGCATGGTGGCACACATCTGTAGTCCCAACTATGCAGGAGGTTGAGGCAGGAGAATCGCTTGAACCCTGGAGGTGGAGGTTGCAGTGAGCTGAGATTGCACCACTGCACTCCAGTCTGGCAACAGAGTGAGACTCCATCTAAAAAAAAAAGAAAAATCCAAACATTTTTCATATAATGTCCATTCATTAGAAATTGCCAAAGAATGCATTTCTCCCTAACAGGGTCCCCAGTATCCAGGTAAAGAGTCATCTGGGAGGGATGCAGGAGGCAGAGTTCCTCACAGCAGACTTTGGGGCCTCATCACTCTATCTAGTTCTCTATCATAGAGCTAGAATTCAGAGGTGAGACAGTCATTATTAGGATGCATATTACCATGTTCATTATGATTGCAAAAGGAATCAGACTTTTTTTTTTTTCAACAGAAAGTAGGTCTGATTTGTTAATTTGACATTGAAGACCAGCTTTGTCAATAAGGCAGTATTTTAATTTTCCTTGAATCCAATGAACTAAAGCTTTTGCTCCAAGGTTTTGATGAAAATCAAGTTTAGTGCTTAAGAAACAGCTTAGAAAAAGAAAACAATTTTAACAAGTTAAAAATCTGTAGTAAGATAAAAGCATTTTGGCCAAGCATGGTGGGTCACACCTGTAACCACAGCACTTTGGGATGCCGAGGCAGACAGATCACTAGGTCAGGAGTTTGAGACCAGCCTGGCCAACATGATGAAACCCCGTGTCTATGAAAAATACAAAAAAAAATTTAGGTGTGGTGGCATGTGCCTGTAATCCCAGCTACTTAGGAGGCTGAGGCAGGAAAATTGCCTGAGCCCAGGAGGTGAAGGTTGCAGTGAGCTGAGATCATACCACTGCACTCCAGCCTGGGTGACAGAGCAAGACTCCATCTAAGAAAAAAAAAAAAAAAGATAAAAGTGTTTTATAGGCCGGGCTTGGTGGCTCATGCCTGTAATCCCAGCACTTTGGGAGGCTGAGGCGGGCGGATCACGAGGTCAAGAGATCGAGACCATCTTGGCCAACATGGTGAAACCCTGTCTTTAATAAAAAATACAAAAATTAGCTGGGTGTGGTGGCGAGCGCCTGTAGTCCCAGCTACTCAGGAGGCTGAGGGAGGAGTATTACTTGAATGCAGGAGGTGGAGGTTGCAGTGAGCCAGGATTG
>NW_016107414.1:5527826-5536052 GCF_001604975.1 Cebus imitator
CAATAGCAAAGACCTGGAACCAACCCAAATGCCCATCAATGATAGGCTGGACAGGGAAAATGTGGCACATATACACCATGGAATATTATGCAGCCATCAAAAACGATGAGTTCGTGTCCTTTGTAGGGACATGGATCAACCTGGAAACCATCATTCTCAGCAAACTGACACAAGACCAGAAAATCAAACACCACATGTTCTCACTCATAAGCGGGTGTTGACCAATGAGAACACATGGACACAGGGAGGGGAGCATCACACACTGGGGTCTGTTGGGGGGAAATAGGGAAGGGACAGTGAGGGTGGGGAGTTGGGGAGAGATAGCATGGGGAGAAATGCCAGATATAGGTGACGGGGAGGAAGGCAGCAAATCACACTGCCACGTGTGTACCTATGCAACCATCTTGCATGTTCTTCACATGTACCCGAAAATCTAAAATGCAATAAAAAAAAGAAAACAAACAAAAAAATAAATAAATAAATCCTGTTATTTTATGGGTTCATTAATTAGTTGGAACCCAAAATTCATTTGTGAGGGGATCCATTTTGTTAAGAGCTGAATTTTCCCCCAAAATTATTTTTTAAAAAAACTTTTTTTGGAGATAATTGTAGATTGACAAGAAAGAGTACAGAGAGATTCCATACCCTTCACCCAGTTTCCCTTAACAAAGGTTACTTATTTATTTATTTTTAGAGACAGTGTCTTGTTCTGTTGCCTAAGCTGGAGTGCAGTGGTGTGATCTCAGCTCACTGCAACCTCCACCTCCCAGGTTCAAGCGAGTCTCCTGCCTCAGTCTCCCGAGTAGGTGGGATTACAGGCACCCTCTATCATGCCTGGCTAATTTTTGTATTTTTAGTAGAGATGGGATTTCGTCATGTTAGCTAGGCTGGTCTCAAACTCCTGATCTCTAGTGATCTGCCTGCCTTGGCCTCCCAAAGTGCTGGGATTACAGGTGTGAGCTACCATGCCTGGCCAAAGGTTACTTTTAATATTCATCAATTTTAAAGACTTATAGTTTATTTTATGCTATAAAGGACAATTGTGCACAATTAATAGTCGCAATGATGACATAATCTAAATAAACGTTTACTATTTAGAAACATGGTTATAGGAATTAAAAATTCATCTCGTATACTTCTTTGGCAGAGAAGTATGAAATATTGATCAATATAAGGTACACCTATTATATTAAACTTTTATGGAGGAAGTAGAATATAATTCATAAATTCATTTATTTTTATTTTTTATTTTTTTGAAACAGAGTCTCACTCTGCCACCCAGGCCAGACTCCACTCACTGCATAATCTCCACTCACTGCAACCTCTGCGTCCTGGGTTCAAGTGATTCTTGTGTCTCAGTCACCTGAGTAGTTGGGATTACAGGTGTGCACCACCACACCTGGCTAATTTTTGCATTTTAAATTTTTGTATTTTTAATAGAGATGGGGTTTCACCATGTTGGCCAGGTTGGTGAAACTCCTGGCCTCAAGTGATCTGCCTGCCTTGGCTTCCCAAAGTGCTGGGATTACAAGTGTGAACCACTGTGCCTGGCCTAGAATTAGTAGATTGAAGGAGAAAAAGGAGTGATGAAAAATTTCCAAAAGTTAAGAACTTTTTCTTTTATTTTAAAAATGAGTGATGGTTGAAATAAAACTGATATATTATTTATGTGCTATTAGAAATAATGAAAAAGAATGATGTAAAGATTTTGTTTTAAAAATCAACATTCACTTTGGAAATTATATCTTTTACAGTGATGAAAAATGTTTGATGTCAAGTTAAAAGTGAGTAAAGAAGTACATTCATTTTATAACAGCATTTTTGACAGTAGCTAAAATATAGAAGCAACCCAAGTGCCTATTACTGCATGAATAGATAAACAAAATGTGGACTCAGGAATTCCTCTTCTGGGGTCATACCCAAAGGAAATGAAATCTCCACCTCAACAAGGTGTCTGTACTCATACGTTTATTGGAGCATTAATAATAACCAAGATATGGAGTCAACCTAGACAATGGATGAATGGTTAAAGAAACTGTGGCATGTATATATACAAAGGAATTCAGCCTCTAAAAAGGAGGAGCTCCTACCATTAGCTTTAACATAGATGGACCTGGAGGACATTATGCTAAATGAAATAAGCCAGACATAGAAAGAAAAAACATTGCAGGCCGGGCATAGCGATCACACCTGTAATCCCAGCACTTTAGGAGGCCGAAGTGGGTGGATCACAAGATCAGGAGATGAAGACCATCCTGGCTAACACAGTGAAACCCTGTCTCTACTAAAAATTCAAAAATTAGCCAGGTGTGATGGCATGCACCTGTAGTCTCAGCTACTTGGGAGGCTGAGGCAGGATAATCACTTGAACCTGGGAGGTGGAGGTTGTAGTGAGCTGAGATAATGCCACTGTATTCCAGCCTGGGTGACAAGAGGAAGACTTCGTCTCAAAAAAGAGAAAAAAGAAAAAAAGAAAAAATATTGCATGTTATTGCATTATTGCATGTTCTTACTTATATGTGGATTTTCTTTTCTTTTCTTTTCTTTTTTTTTTTGAGACAGAGTCTCACTCTGTTGCCCCGGATGGAGTGCAGTGTTGTAATTTTGGTTCACTGCAACCTCCGTCTCTTGGATTCAAGCGGTTCTCCTGCCTCAGCCTCCCAAGTAGCTGGGATTACAGGTGCCCACCACCACGCCCAGCTAATTGTTGTATTTTTAGTAGAGACAGGGTTTTGCCATCTTGGCCAAGCTGATCTCGAACTCCTGACCTCAGATGATCCACGCACCTTGGCCTCCCAAAGTGCTGGGATTAGAGGTGTAAGCCACCGCGCCTGGCCTGTGGAATCTTTTAAAGAAGTCAAATATATAGAGAATAAAACAGTGGTTATTAAGATTGGAGTAGGAGAGAGTAAGTGGGGAGATGTAGGTCTAAGGATACAAAGTGGCAAACATATAGGATGAACAAGTCAAAAGATCTAAAGTACAACATGAAGACTATAGTTAATAATAGTATATTGTTTCAGGATTTTTGCTACTGGAGGAAATAAATGGGTGACTAAGTGAGATGATGGATATGTCAATTTGTTTCACTATAGTATCCATTTGACTAAATAGGTATGTCTTATATCATTATGTTGTATATACCTTAGATATACACAATAAGATTTATTTAAACAAACAAAATGTGGTATATACATAGAGTGGAATGTTATTCAGCCTTAAAAGGGAAATTTTGACACAGGCCGCGATATGGATGGATCTTGAGGATATTATACTAAGTGAAGTAAACCAGTCACAAGAAAACAAATACTGTATGATTCTATTTATTTTAGGTATTTAGAGTAGTCAAAACAATAGAGACAGAAAGTAGAATGGTGGTTGGGACAGGCTGGGGAGAGGGCGGAATGGAAGTTACTGTTTAACGGTTATAGAGTTTCAGTTTTTCTAGATGAAAAGAGTTACAGAGAAGGATGGTGGTGAGGTTCCACAACAGTATGCATGTCCTCAATACCACGAACCACACACTTCAAATGTAAAATTGTTATGTGTGTTTTGCCACAATTAATTAGAATTCCTTTTTTTTAGAGACGGAGTCTAGCTTTGTCAACCAGGTTGAGTGCAACTCCAACTCCTGTGCCTCCCAACTCCTGGGCTCAAGCAGTCCTCCTGCCTCAGCCTCCCAAAGTGCTGGGATTATAGGCATGAGCCACTGTTCCCTGCTAATTTTTTTTTGAGCCTGAGTATCACCCTGTCACCCAGGCTGGAGTGCAGTGGCATGATCTTGGCTCACTGCAACCTCCACCTCCTGGGCTCAAGCAATTTTCCTGCCTCAGTCTCCTGAGTAGCTAGGATTACAGGCACATGCCATGATGCCTGGCTAATTTTTGTATTTGTAGTAGAGACAGTTTCCTCATGTTGGCCAGGCTTGTCTCGAACTCCTGACCTCAAGTGATCTACTTGCTTTGGCCTTCTAAAGTGCTGGGATTACAGGTGTGAGCCACAACACCCGGCCTAAAAATTTTTTTTTAGTGAGTGAAGGAGTCCATAGTCTTTCATACTCTGGGTATGATAGAAGAATAAGAAGGTGTAATGACAATTGCAACTTTTTATTCATTCCTTTGTTGATGTACTTTTGGGCTGCTTCTGGTTTTGCTGTTATAAGCTAATCTACAACAGACATCATAATATACATTCCCTAGAGTCCAAGTACAAGACTTTCTTTAAGGTGTTTTCCTGGAAAAGGAATAATTTGAGAGGTATGGCAACCTTGTGAGAAATAACTGATTTGAAAGATGTGCCCCATAGCTTTTGGAACATTTTTATCCAAAGTCATGGTCCAGTTCACATTCACACCGGCTGTGGAAGTTTTCATTTTTCCACGAGCTTTGTTATTCTTAGTTTGGTCAGTCTTTTTAATTCTGCCAATCTGATAAGGTGTGATGATATCTCATTGTTTAAACTTGCACCTCCCTTATTAAGGTTGAGACTGAGCATCTGGCCCCGTGTTTGCTGGCTATTCAGGTTTCCTCTTCTGCTGATCGCCCGTTTGCTCACTGCTCTGTTTCAGCAACTTCCATACACCAAGTACTATCTCTGCCTTCCATAACTCACATACATCACTTAAAATACAAATTTTGTTGATGCTTAAGGAACTGATTTTCTTCCAACCAATTGTGCTGCCCTAATTCCAACAACCAGATGAGGCTTCAACTCTTTTTGTTCAGAGGCCATCCTGAGTCCTGTCCTACTCACAGTAAAGGCTCTGGCAAAACACACACACACAGACACACACACACACGCACACACACACACACACACGCACGCACACACACACACACACACACACACACACCACAAAACATCACAGGGAAAAATACACTGCATCCAAAAAAGGCTCATTTCTTTCTTTCTTTCTCTCTCTCTTTTCTGTGTACGTGACAATTTGTTATCTTGAAACAGTTTACCCAAAATAGAAACTACAAAGCCAGTGGAAATTTTTCTTTTTGCATAAAATGGTTAATTCTTTGGGGTGCTGGCCTGGGATCCATGAAATAACCTCCACTCAACCATAAAGTTTTCACTCCCACGTTATGCAAACAGTGACAACCTTGCAGGTGGCAAGCCCCCCGTGTGACCTTCCGAGGGGATCTGAGTGGTGGAAGCTGGAGGATGCAGTGATGGAAACATTGCAAGAGGAAAGGCGACTGTTTCCACCCACTTACTCTCAGAGCGTGAGGACTGTGCAAAGGCTCTGACTCCTGTAGCGGGTGACCCATTTCTAGGATTTTAGAAGGAGAGGTGTGGACTTGGAGAGACGAAGGAAGGAAAGACAAGGGCAAGGAAAGTCCAGGGCTTGCTCTTCCTTTCATCCTTGTCTTTGCCCTGCAGCAACTCCGCTTTCTCTTTTCGTGGCGACAGTCTGAAGAGGATTTCTTAGTATGGTTTGCACCTTCCCAGTTGAGCAGGAAAAAGAGGAACAAACTGCTCCCTCCACACCTCAGACACTGAGGTCAACTGCCCTTTGGGTGGGGCACATTGACTTACATCTGTAATCCCAGCACTTTGGGAGGCCGTGCTGGGAGCATCACTTGAGCCCAGGAGTTGGAGACCAGCCTGGGCAACATAATGAAGCCCCATCCTCTGGCTTTCACCAGTCAAATTCCCTTGGAAAGTCACACAGGGGGGCTTGCTACCAGAAAGGTCGTCAGTGTGCAAAACATGGGAGTGAAAAGCTTTATGGTAGAGTGTAGTTTATTTCATGGATCCCAGGCCACGACCCAAAAGAAGAATTAATCATCTTGTGCAAAAAGAAAAATTTCCACTGGTTTTTAAAAAGTTTCTATTTTGGGTAAACTGCTTCAAGATAACAAACTGGGGAGACAGAGAGGAAAATTCGCCTTTTTAAGTTGCAGTTTATTTTGCCCAGTTACGTTTTGTTTTGTTTGTTGTTGTTGTTGTTTTTGCCAGAGCCTTTACTGTGAGTAGGACAGGACTCAGGATGGCCTCTGAACAAAAAGAAGCATTGAAGCCTCATTTGGTTGTTGGAATTAGGACAGCACAATTGGTTGGAAGGAAATCAGGTTCTCTACCAAAAAAACAAAACAAAACAAAACAAAACAACAACAACAACAAAAACCCCACCATCACCACCAAAAAAAAAACCCAGCTGGCGTGCTAGCGCGGTGGGGGAGATCACTTGAGCCCGGCGGTCGAGGCTGTAGTGAGCCCTGATTGCACCACTGCATTCCAATCTGGGCGACAGAGCAGGACCCCCGTCTCTTAAACAACAAACAAAACCAAAAAAACTGCTTTGGGAGTGTTTCTGCGCGTGCCCCAAAGCAGAGCCATGCTATAAGATCTCCCCTGTGCCCCATAGTCAGCTTCTTACTTGGGGGGTAGAGAATGGTGCTTCCCCACGCGGCTGTGCAATGGAGAGGAGCTATGTGTGAAGCTGGCGTAGGGGTGGGGTTTGCAGGCTTCCTTCGGTTCAGCGCAGGCTGCGGACCCCGCACCAATTCCTGTTCTGCAGGTCCCACCGCAGGGGGCACGCCAGCCTTGGGGACAAACGAGGGAACACGTGATGTCACGATTGTGGGGGGGATGCCAGGATGCGGTGAGCGCGATGCCAGGATGCGGTGGGCGCGGTCGCGGACAGGCGCACCAGGAGCCCAGCGGAGCGCCGCCCGGAGCAGGCGCGGAGGAGGGCTGGGGAGGGCCACCCTGGCGACGAGAGCTGGTGCGCCTGAATCAGCCTAGAGGAGGCGAAGGAGCAGTGTGGTGGGCGCAGGGGCCGAAGCTGGGGGACGGGCGCGGGGTTAGCCCAGGCTGTAGGCATGCAGGAGCAGGGCCGCGATCTCAGATCAGAAACAGCCGCAGTGTTTGAGAACCAAGCACCAAGGGCACCGGTGGAGGCAAGGTCGGCTGACAAGGAGGTGGGGCCGCGTCCCAGCGGTAAGGCCGTGGACCTTGCAGCCCTTCCATCCCCAGCCGCTCATTCTGCGCAAATCTCTGCGCCAGCCTTGGCGGGGCTGTAAAGTGTCCACCAGAGCCCTGATGCCCCCGCCGCTCTCCCATGAATTCATCTTTCTGTGCACAGCAAGCCCCAGAGAGGAGACGGCCGACACGTTTCCCACTGTTACCCCAGGAAACAGCGGCCCCTGAGGAGGTCAGGCCCCTGGCAGGGGGCAGAGCTCAGCACGCCGCCCCGAGGCAGAAACGGGGTCCAAAGAGGGTGGGGTGGAGGGACAGGGAAGGGTCGCCTGAAGGTCTCTGGCGCAGGGAGGACAGATGAGGGATCTAGAATCCGGAGGGGGAAGAGAATTCAGAAAAGATCCGGCCCGGCACATTTACTTCACAGAGGAAGAAAAACGGAGACCCAGGGAGGGTGAGCACTCCAGGTAACTCGGGGTCCCAGACTGAGCTGGGACTAGCCCCAGGGACACTCCCTACCTCGCCCGTCGCCCGCCTCCAGCAAAATGTGACACCCGGTCTGCCCAGCAGGGGGCGGTGCCGCTTTAGTTTTGGCCTGGTCGGGGTTGGGCGGAGAGGGGGCGACTCCGAATTCGGTCCGCACCTGACTCGAGCCAAAACGAAGCAGACGCACTTTCCTGTCCTGCAGCTGGGGGCCCAGGAGCATCCATCTTCGCCTCGCTCCTGGCTGGGGCTCCAGCTCTCCGCTTTCTTACCCCCACCGCCAGGAGCTACCTATTTTATTGCAGGCTCACTTAGATTACCACTGGGGTAGGTGGGAGGTGCGGCGGGATTCGCATTTTGCAAGAGATCACATGAGCGGCTAATTATGGTATTTCTAGCCCAAGACATTGGCCAGAGATATTGCGGTAGACCCCCTAACCTCCCTGCATCTCTCAATATCTACCAATTAGTGCTGCGCCTCCTGTGCAATGCATCCATCTATAGAAATGGCCAGAATGGGCCAGGCGTGTTGCGCGGGGGCTCACGCCTGTAATCCCAGCACTTTAGGAGGCCGAGGCGGGCGGATCACCTGAGGTCAGGAGTTCGAGATCAGCCTGGCCAAAATGGCGAAATCCCGTTTTTACTAAAAAACAAAAAACAAAAAAATTAGCCTGGCATGATGGCGCACTCCTGTAGTCCCAGCTACTCGGGAGGCTAAGGCAGGAGAATCGTTTGAACCCGGGAGGCGGAGTTGCAGCGAGCAGAGATCCCACCACTGCACTCCAATCTGGGCGACAGAGCGAGACTCCATCT
>NW_016107414.1:5536098-5561367 GCF_001604975.1 Cebus imitator
AAAAAAAAAAAAAAAAAAAAAAGTCCAGAATGGCAAAGCTTTACTGGTGGATAAGTCCCTAGACTTGAGAGTCTCGTTCTCCCAATTCTCCTTCCCTCAATGTAGGAAGGAGACTGTGCGAAGGAGAAAATGCGACGGGACTGGAATGGAGATCCTGAGCGGTCCTGGGTGCCGGGGCCCCGCCCGGGGCTGAGCTGGCCGCGGTCTGCTGATCCCCTGGCCGGGACAGCTGGGCAGAGGCGCCTAGGGGCCGCGGGCGGGGGTCCCCTCACTGACTCATTCTCATCCGCAGCCCCTCAAGAAGGCCCTGGGCCCGCGGGGAGGAGGTGAGCACCGGGCAGGAAGGAGAGGAGCTTAGGGGCTCCGGGCGTGCCCTGGGGCAGGTAGAGCGTCCGGCCCCTGACGTTCCGGGCTGGACACTGAGGTCGCGGTGCAGAGAAGGGTCGGGGCCACTGGGCCTGCCGTGCGTGCGCTGGGCTCAGGAGTGACCGGGACGGAGAAAGGCTCAGAGCTCTAAGGTGGGAGGGTGCGGGAGCCAAGGTCCCTCTGAGGTTCTTTTGGCTTATTCACCGATTTCATTCCGCTTTTGGTTTTAGTTTACCTGGAAAGTCCTCTCCCGCGCTGGCTCTGGGGTTGCTTGGAACCACAGCCCCTTGATCGAAGTGGGTCCTACTGTCAGCCACCACCAAGTCCTTAGGCTGAGCCCGTTTCTCTCCTGGTGATGTGAATCCTCGTTTTTGTTTTTTTTTTGTTGTTGTTGTTGTTGACTGAAGTCCCAGGCTGATTAGACACAGCAGTGAAAGCTGTGGGTGGGCCATGCATTGAATTTGTGACTTTAGCAAGTCCCTAAATTCCTCTCTGCCTCACTTTTGCTGTCTTTCTTAGGTTAAAAGTATGTTGGAGAATACAAAACAAAACAAAACAAAACAAAAATAATGGCCCATAGTGCCAATATGGAATTACAATCACTCCTAACATTTTGGTATATTGTTTTGTATTTGTTTTGTTTTTATTTTATGCTTATGTATTTTTAATTTTTTTCATCACTGTCATCATATTTCCTATTCAGGTCTCCAGCCTGCTTTAAATTTTTTTTATTGTAAAATTCCATAAAAATTATATTTCAGCCAGTTTCTTTTATAACACATTCTTCATGAATCTTATCTGATATCTGCATAATATTCCACTCATACTTTGCCTAATTAATTAGACATTTAGGTTGTGTGTACTTTTAAAATTATGATACAGTAATTTCTAAATAGTGTATAATTTCAATTTTTATTTCTTAGTTATGATAAGAGTTCTTAAAAGGTGATTACAAATTTTTAAATGGGTAGATTTTTCCCACCTTCTTTGGTTTGTAATTTTACTGCTCTGTGGTCTGAGAATGTGGCTGTAGCTACAGTTTTTGAAATTTAAGTTTTTGATTGATGGCTGATTTCATAAATAAGTTTAGGCACAGTTTTATATAAATAATTGGGTGCAAAATTCTTTATATTAGATCAAGCTTTGTAAAATGTATTACCTATATCTGCTGTCTTTCTGAAATTTTTATCCACTTGATCTAATTTCTGAAACATCTGTAAGTTTTTCAAATATGTTTGAGGATTTACTATTTCCTTTTTATATTTCTAACAGTTTGTGCTTTATATATTTTAAAGTGATGTTATGAAGTATAAAAACCAAATAGTTATTAAAGTAATAAACATTTTGGCATATATATCTTTTTGTGCATTTGAATTATTTTCTTGGTTTGAATTTTTAGAAGGAAATGGCTGTTAAATGCAGGTTGACCTTTTAAAGATTTGACAGATGTATACTGTTGGCTCCATCCGAGTTCTTCTTTCACTAACCCCTGGCCAGCACCAGGAATTAAAAAAAAAAAAAATACACACACACACACACAGAGGCATATAGTAATCCTTACTTACTAGCATCCATAGGTTCTTGGAAACTGCAACTTTAAGCCAAACAACATATGATATTAAATCAATTTTTCAATCAACATTATAACAAAACAACATTGAATGAAAAAATACTTTTCAATGATTACTGTATATTATTTTGCTTAAAGTCACAGTTTCTAAGAACCTATACATGATGTTAAGTGAGGACTTAGTATGTGTGTAGTGTGTGTTTGTGAGTGTGCATGCATCAATGTTATTTATTTTATTTTATAAATAAATAAAATAAAATAAATAAATAACGGCTCACCGCAACTTCTGCCTCCTGGGTTCAAGCAATTCTCCTGCCTCAGCTTCCCGAGTAGCTGGGAATAAAGGCACACGCCACCACGCCCAGCTAATTTTTGTATTTTAGTAGACATGGAGTTTTACTGTTTTCGCGAGTTTTACTGTTTTCCCAAAGTGCTGGGATTACAGGCGTGAGCCACCATGCATGGCTGCATCAATGTTATTTTGAGAGAAGCAAGAAGTGAGATAATTTTTACAATTTCATTTGATTTTTATTGTGGTTGATGGTTTTTCTGTAGATCTGTAATCACTTGAATTTTCTTTTTTGTGTGTGGATTGTTCTTGTCCCTTTGTGCTTCTGTTCTCTAACTTTTAACTCAAGGATATTAATGTCTTCCAGCTCTTACACTGTAGGAATTACATTGCTATTTCCTCTACCACAAAACACTTTATTGAAAAAGAAAAACTCTGGCACACCAGACCGGGTGCCTCAAATTCACCCTGACTAAGTCCCTCCCCTGCTCCCCCTGGACCTTAGTGGAAATTTCAGTGTGGCAAACAAAGCAGATAGAGTTCCTATGGGGCCTAAAGCTTATACAATTTGGGAGCCTTCTTTAACCTTTTTTTTTTTTTTTTTTTTTTTTTTGAGTGGTGAGATTTTAGCATTTTTTGGCTGAAGTATGGGAAAAAAATAATGACCAGTGAGATTACATGATTTTCCTGGGAATGATAGATTCACATTTCAATTTTCCTCAGAGAAAGGGAATGGGGTAGGGAGGAAGGGAAGGTAGTATGGAGAGCTAGGACCCTTTGCCTTCTTTCAGGACTAAGAAAGAAAAGGAATTGCCCAGCTTGCCATAACCAGTGGCCCCATCCATTTATAACATTCCTTCAGTATCTTTTTACTGTCTGTGAGATCCATAGTGATGACGATCTCTTTGTTTCTGATATTAGTAATTTTTGTCTTCTTTCTTCTTGGTTAGGTTCACTAGAGGTTTATCGATTTTATTGATCTTTTCAAAGAAAGAGTGTTTGCTTTATTTTCTCTATTATTTCCTGTCTTCGATTTCATTGATTTCTCTAATTTTTATTCTTCTGCTTGCTTTAGGCTTGTATTGCTCTTCCTTCTCTTGTTTCCTAAGGTGGAATTTTAAATGATATATTTTAGATCTTCTATTTTTAAAATATATGTATTTAATGCTATATGTTTCCCACTAAGTACTGCATTGCTGCATCCCATGAGTTTAGAGAAGTTGCATTTTCATTTAGTTCAACATATTTTAAAATTTCTTTGAGATGTCTTCTTTGATCCATGTGTTATTTAACGTATGTTGTTTAATCTCCAAATATTTGGAGACTTTTCAGCTCTCTTTTGGTTATTAATTTCTAGTGTAATTCTATTGTGGTCTGAGAGGGTAATTTATATGATTTCTGTTCATTTCACTTTGTTAAAGTGTGTTTTATGGAACAGAATGCAATCTCTTTTGATAAAGGTTCCATGTGAACTTGGAAGAATACATATTTAGTTGTTGGATAGAGTATTCTATAAATGTCAGTTAGATCAAACTAGTTGATAGTGCTATTGAGGTCAATTAAATCATTACTGACTTTCTACCTGCTAGATTTATCAGTTATTGAGAGAGAAGCATTGAAATACCAACTATAATAGTGACTTTGTATATTTTTCCTTGCATACCTATCAATTTTTGTCTCAGGTATTTTGATGCTTTGTTGATAGATGTATGCATGTTGAAGACTGTTTTGTCTTCTTGGAGAATTGACCCCTTTAACATTACGTAATGTCCTTCTTTATCCCTGATGATTTTCCTTACTATAAAGTCTGCTTTGTCAGAAGTTAGCTAATTCAGCTTTCTTTTGATAGTGTCAATATGATATATCTTTCTCTATTTCTTTACAACCCATCTGAGTCTTATATCTAGGGTGGGTTTCTTGTACACAGCATATGGTTAGGTCTTGCTTTTTTATTACTCTTACAGTCTGTCTTTTACTTGGTGTATTTAGACCATTCGCATTGAAAGTAATTATTGATATAGTTGGATTAATATCTACTATGTTTTTTTTTTTTTTTGTCCAAAGGAAATAAAAATAGCCTAGGTAAATTTTCTCCCAGGACTTTTTCAAGGACTGAGCTCAATTAACCAGTTTTGCCCTACATATTAATACTACACTTGGTCATGAAGCTTATATTGTTTACTGTAATCCTGCTAAAATGTGTGTGCTTTAAAAAAAAAAAAAAAAGGAAAAAAAAGAAAGAGAGAAAGAAAAAAAAAAAGAATTAAAAAAAAAAAATGAAGGAAAGAAAGAAAGAGGAAGAGGAAGAGGGAGAGAGAACGGGGGTGTTGCTTTATTGCCCGGGCTAGAATGCAGTCTAAAAATAGGTATGAGACATGAAAAAAAAATGAGGGAAGAAAATAACAAACAAGCAGCCAACCGATATTTCATTTAAACCTGTAAATAGGTGTGATGTGGTACTGATAAGAGTGTATATTTTGTGTATTTAAAGTGGAGAGTTCTATAAATGTTAATTAAGTTTACTTGTTCCGGATCTGAGTTCAAATCCTGGATATCATTGTTAATTTTCTGTCTCATTGATCTGTCTAATATTGATGTTGAAGTCTCCCACTATTATCGTGTGGGAGTCTAAGTCTCTTTATAAGTCATATATATCTGGGTATTCCTGTATTGGGTGTGTATATATATAGGATCTTTAGCTCTTCTTGTTGCATTGATCCTTTTATCATTATGTAATATCCTTCTTTGCTTTTTTTGATCTTTGTTGCTTTGAAGTCTATTTCATCAGCAAAAATTGCAACTCCTGCTTTCTATTATTTATTTATTTATTTTTGCTCTCCATTTGGTTGGTAAATTTTTCTCCATCCCTTTGTTTTGAGTCTTTGTGTATCCTTGCATGTGAGATGGATCTGGATGCAGCATACCGATGGGTCTTGGCTTTTTTTTGCTTGCCTGTGTCTTTGGATTGGGGGATTTAGTCGATTTAAATTTAGAATTAATAATAATATATGTGAGTTTAATACTGCCATTTAATGTTAGCTGGCTGTTTTGCCCATTAGTTGTTGTAAATTCTTGATTATGTTGATGCTGTTTACTTTTTGCTATTTTTTAGAAAGGCTGATACTGGTTGTTCCTTTCTATATGTAGTGATTCTTTCAGAAGCTCTTGTAAAGCAGGCCTGGTGGTGATGAAATCTCTGAGTGCTTGCTTGTTCACAAAGGATTTTATTTTTCTTTCACTTATGAAGCTTAGTTTGGCTGGATGTAAAATTCTGGGTTGAAAGTTCTTTTCTTTAAGGATGTTGAATATTGGCCCCCACTCTCTTCTAGCTTGTAGGGTTTCTGCTGAGAGATCTGCTGAGAGTCTGATAGGCTTCCCTTTATGCGTAACCTGATCTTTCTCTCTGGCTGCCTTCAGTATTTTCTCCTTCATTTCAACCCTGGTGAATCTGGCAATTATGTGCCTTGTGGTTGGTCTTCTTGAAGAATATCTTTATGGTGTTCTCTGTATTACCTGGAGTTGAATATTGTCCTGCCTTGCTAGGTTGGGAAAGTTTTCCTGAATAATATCCTGAAGCGTATTTTCCAGCTTGGATTGATTCTCTTTGTCACATTCAGGTACACCTGTCAAGTGTAGATTAGGTCTTTTCACATAGTCCCATATTTCTTGGAGACTTTGCTCGTTCCTTTTTATCCTGTTTTCTCCAATCCTGTCTTCTCGTTTTATTTCATTAAGTTGGTCTTCGACCTCAGATATCTTTTCTTCTGCTTGATCAATTCAGCTGTTAAAACTTGTGCATACTTCACGAAGTTCTCGTGTTGTGTTTTTCAGCTCCATTAATTCACTTATATTCCTCTCTAAATTGTGTATTCTTGTTAACGATTCGTTAAACCTTTTTTCAAAGTTCTTAGTTTCTTTGCATTGGGTTAGAACAAGTTCTTTTAATTCACAGAAGTTTCTTACCATCCACCTTTTGAAGCCTGCTTCTGTTAATGGAACACACTTGTTCTCCATCAGACCTTGTTCCGTTGCTGATGAGGAACTGTGACCCCCTGTAGAGGGAGAGATGTTCTGATTTTGGGTATTCTCAGCCTTTTTAGGCTGGTTTCTTCCCTTCTTTATAGATTTATCCATCTGTGGTCTTTATAATTACCGTCTTTATAATTGGGTTTCTGAGTGGACGTCCAACTTGTTGATTCCCAGCGCTAAAATCTGAGCAACCCACTGCACCGGCCAAAACAGCGGTGGTAAGATTGACGGTGCTTTTCTGACTCTGCACCAAGAACCGCCGCACCAAGGCAGAGGCAAAACTGCCTCTCTGGCCACAAGAGTTGCGCTGGCGACCCGTGGGGCTCCTCCGCTGGGAATCTCCTGGTGCGTGAGCAACAAAAATTTGTCTGAAAGTGTGGCGTCCTCTCGTTCTCTGCACTTTTACTGGGAGCTACAATCCCGAGCTGCTAGTGATCAGCCATCTTGGATCTCTCTCTAATATCTACTATGTTTTCTATTTGTTACACTTGTTTCTTGTCCCTTTTTTTCCCCTGACCCATCCATTTTAATGACTATTTATCAATGTTTTTTTCCCCCAGTGATTGCCTGAGCTGTCAAACAACATCATGTCTAGCTCTATGTGCAGCAAAACATATTTCCTCATACCTGTGCGTAATAAGGCAGCTGCAGAGGTGTGTATGCAGCACTGCCTTTAAAGTGAGAAAACCTAATATTCATCATGGGAAATAGGAATTTAAATTATGATTCAGTGACCTACAGGAATACCAGGCGACAGTCAAACATAAGCCAATACATCTATATGTCCTGGAATATAGCAAATTCTGATGTATATTGTTAAGTAACAGAAATCAGTTGCAGACCAATATATATATTATAATTCTTTTAGGTAAAAATTGTGTGTGTGTGTGTGTGTGTGTGTGTGTGTGTGTGTGAATGTGTGTCTAAATGCACAGAAAAATATCTAGGTTTATGCAAACTGTGTGTTGATGGCAGGTTTGGGAAAGCAAAGAAATATTATATTTTTCTGACAAAATTTATATTCATGTATTCACAAACTTAAAAAAAAACTTGCTCAAGACCAGACTGGCCAACATGGTGAAACCCCATCTCTACAAAAATACAAAAATTAGCCAGGCATGATGGCAGGCGCTTGTAATCCCAGCTACTGGGGAGGCTGAGGTGGCAGAATCACTTGAACCCAGAGAGGTGGAGATTGCAGTGAGCCGAGATCGAATCCCTGCATCCAGCCTGAGTGACAGAGCAAGATTCTGTCTCAAAGATGGAGGTTGCAGTGAGCCGAGATCGAATCCCTGCATCCAGCCTGAGTGACAGAGCAAGATTCTGTCTCAAAGATAAATAAATAAATATATATATATATTTTAAATCAAAGAAGCTTAAAAATGCTTTCTGTCACAAAGAGAGAACATCTGCTTGACATAAGTAATCCTCTCTAACCTCAGCATTTGGCAGCTCTTTTGAAATGGATGGTCCATACTCATGGTGATCTGGTGCTAGAGATTCAGGGCAGGTAGTAAAGATGTTCCCCAGTACTTGCCAAGCTCAGTAGTGCCCTTTCCCAGTCTCTAGGATTTGGGGCAAATTTACTCAAGATGGACACATTTGGTTCCAGAAGGTGGACACCTTGGGGTTCACAAGGATGAGGGGCACAGTTCACCAGGGCAGAACTTGAGCCCCCTATGACTTGGGGGTTGATGGTGGCAGAGAAGTCTCTGCTGGGTGTGTGGGAGGATCCCTCTGGAGGAGGGAGGAATCTGGTAAAAGTGGTCAAGATCCACTCATCTGGACCTGTGCTTCTTGCCTGTGATTTTCATGATCCATGGGGCTAAGCAGCTTCTGTAAGGTTGTAGTATTGCTGTAGTTTCCATGCAGGCAGTGGGGGGACAAGGATTCCTGAAATACCTTCCCCTTGAGGCCTTGCAAAAAGAAAAACAAGAGAGTCTCAATACATGCACCAAGTCAAGGTGTTGATCACTTATTAAGGAATGACTGATTTTTTCTGTGACTCAGTTGACGAGTCAGATGTATCAAATAACACAGAAAGAGCCAGGCATATAGCACTCAATGGGCCTAGGGTTACAACAGGATCCAACCTCATTTGATTCAGGATCTCAAAGCCAGAAAACTCTGTTTCTGTTTCTTCTGATTTCTCCTCAGAAAGAGGAAACCACACATAGAGAATGACATATTCAGCTATGCCCCAAAGTTAATCGCATTTGGGAAAGTGGGTGAGGGTTTTATCCTTCTCTCTTGGGCATCACTCTCAATTTTATTGCCGTGGTTAACCAAGGTGAATTTCAATAGTGTCTGACCTGCAAATTAGTTTTCTGCCATTTTCAATCAAGGACGAATAGGTCTACAGCTGCAGGAGACTTTAGAGATATCCCCATGCTTTACAAATTTCTCTCAGGAGAGTGGTAAGGTAGGGTGGTTATTGTCATCACAGGTTGGAAGACAAGACAGTCACAAATGTCAGAGAGCTTATTCAGATGGAAACTTCTCCTCAGGGGTACATTATAATGGATGCGAAGATGTCAGTTTTCTTCAGTTAATCTACAGATCCAGTGCATTCAAAATGCCAGCCAGATTTTCCTGACAAGCCGATTATTAAATTCACATGGAAGTATAAAGGACCAAAAATAGCTGAATAATTTTGCTGAAGGGTAAGGGGGGATCCATTATTCCAAATGTCATTATTTATAAGCTCTAGTAATTTAACCACTAATAGAACAATGAAAGTGAGTAGGGGGCCTAGAAAAGACAGATGTGGAAATGCTGGAGGTGGCTGGACATGCCAGTGGGTAAAGGATTCCATCATGGGTGCTGTGACATTGGCTCCCCATGTGGAAAAAATATAAAACTTGAACTCTTATCTCAAACCATTCACAAATGTATATTCGAGATAGAATAAAGATGAAAAGCAAAGTTTTAAAACTTTTTTTAAAATGTGTTTTTAAGACAGAGACATAAGGACAGAATTTCGTGATCAAAATATAAAACACAAGCCATAACAGTGTGATAATACGTTACCATTCAAACATTTGTTTAAAGTATGCAGGGCAAAAACCAGTGCAAAGCTGAAGGGCAAGTCTCAAATTAGTAGAAGATATTTGCATAAAAGCAACAGAAGATCATTATCCATAACATATCAGACTCTCACAAAGTAATAAGTTAAAGATAGCATGATTAAAAATAAGCAAAGTATGTGACTAGGCCACTATCCAAATAAAAAGATTCCAAACCTTACTTGAATCAGTGAGATGCAAATGAAAACAACCGATATCATTTTATACTCAAATTAGCAAAACGAACTAGACCAATAATATCAAGCATGAGTGAGGATATGGCCAAGGAACTTTTATGCAATGCTGATGGAAATGTAAATTGTTACAACTACTGTGGAGATAAACTGGGATATCCAATAAAAATATCTATTAAAAATGAAGACGCTCTGGCCCCAGAACCTCCACTTCCAGGTTCATTGCTCAGAGAAGCTTTGATGCATAAGAGTGTTCACAGAAGCACAAACAACAGAAATTAGAAAATTGTAATAATAATTACAAATTAATATCTGATAATAGGGGAATAAATAAATGATAATAAGTTAATAAAATATGACACAATAAATAAACCAGATCCACAGGCATCAACACAGGTACATCTCAAAAATATATTGAATGAAATAAGCAAATTTTAAAAGTTCATTCACAATCTGACATTATTTATAAAAAAAGCACATGCAAGCAATGCCATATGTTATTCATTATTATGTCATTGTTTATAGATACATACTCACATAATAAGAAGATTACAAGTATTAAAAAAGCCTGAAAGCAGAACCCACAAATTTCAAGATAGAGTATGCAGTATGGAGGATGGAATGGGGGTGAAGCAAGAGTCTCAATGCTAACATTTTATTGCTTTAAATAAAAGACTGAAGCAAATTTGGCAAAAGTTAAATTTACTAAATATGATAGATTTATTTAGCAATCTACTAATTTGCTAAATAAACTTGCAGCTAGTATATTACTTCAGTAGTTTTCTTTATATTTGGCATAATTCATAATTCATGGGTGGAGGTAATTACATCTTAAAAATATATATTCACTGGCCGATGCAGTGGCTCATACCTGTAATCCCAGCACTTTGGGAGGCCAAGACGGGCAGATCATCTGAAGTCAGGAGTTCGAGACCAGCCTGACCAACATAGTGAAACCCTGTCTCTACTAAAAATACAAAAATTAGCCGGGCGTGGTGGCAGGCACCTGTGGTTCTAGATACTCAGAAGGCTGAGGCAGGAGAATTGCTTGAACATGGGAAATGGAGGTTGCTGTGAGCTGAGACCACAACACTGCACTTCAGCCTCGGTAACAGAGTGAGACTGTCTCAAAATAAATAAATAAATATAAATAAAAATAATATATATTCATAATTAATAGAATATGTAATGAGTACTTGCTGTGTTCCAGGCACTGTTTAAAGTATAGGCATACCTCATTTTACTGAACTGTATTTTTTATTGTGCTGTACGAATGTTGCATTTTTAGCAAATTGAAAGTTTGTGGCAACCCTGCATGGAGCAAATCTATCAATGCCATTTTTCAACAGCATATGTTGACTTTGTGCCTGTGTCACCTTTTAATAATTCTTGCAATACTTCAAACTTTTTCATTATTACTGTATCTGTTCTGGTGACTGTGATCAGTTATTTTTGATGTCACTATTTTAATTGTTTCGGGGCACCATGAACCATGCCTACGTAAGACAGTGAACTTGATCCATAAATGTTGGGTGTGTTCTGACTGCTCCATGACCAGCCATTCTGTCTCTCCTTCTCCTTAGGCCCCCCATCCTCTAAGCCACGACAATATTAAAATTAGGCCAATTAACAACCCTACAATGGCCTCTAAGCCTTCAAGGAAAAGGAAGAATTGCACATCTCTGACTTTAAATCAAAAGCTAAAAATGATTAAGTTTAGTGAAGAAGGGTTGTTGAAAGTGGAGACAGGCTGAAAGTTAGGCCTTTTGTGTCAGATAGTTAGCCAAGCTGAGAATACAGAGAAAAAGTTCTTGAAGGAAATTAAAAGTACTAATCTAGTGAACACATGAATGACAAGAAAACAAAATAGTCTTATTGCCGATATGGAGAGAGTTTTGGTGGTCTGGATAGATCAGAGCAGTCACAAAATTCCCTTAAGTGAAAGCCTAATCCAGAGCAAAGTCCCAACTCTCTTAAATTTTATGAAAGCTGAAGAGGTGAGGAAGCTGCAGAAGAAAAGTTTGAAGCTAGCAGAGGTTGGCTGGTTCAAGTGGTTTAAGGGAAGATGTCATCTCCTTAACATCAAAATGCAATGTGAAGAAGCGGATGTTAATATAGAAGCTAATAGGTGCTAATATAGAAACTGCGGTGCAGCAAGTTACCCAAAAGATCTTTCTAAGATCGTTGACAAAGGCGGCTGCACTAAACAACAGATTTTCAATGCAGACAAAACAGCTTTATACTGGAAAACGCTACTAGGTATTTCATAGCTAGAAAGAAGTCAATGCCTGGCTTCAAAGGACAGCCTGCCTCTCTTGTTAGGGGCTAATGCAGCTGGTGACTAAGTTGAAGCCAATGTTCATTTACCATCCTAAAAGTACTAGGGCCCTTAAGAATTATGCTAAATCTACTCTGCTTAAACTCTATAAATGGAATAGCAAAGCCTGGATGACAGTACATCTGTTTGGAGCACTGTTTACCGAATATTTAAAGCCCACTATTGAAACTCGCTCAGGAAAAAAGATTCCTTTCAAAATATTGCTGCTCACTGAAAATGTACCTGGTCACCAGAGAGATCTGACGGAGATATACAGGGAGATTACTGTGGTTTACATGTCTGGTAAAACAACATTGATTTTCAGTCCATGGACCAAGGAGTAATTTTGACTTTCAAGTCTTATTATTTAAGAAATACATTTTGTAAGGCTAGAGTTGCCATAGATGATGATTCCTTTGATAGATCTGGGCGAAGCCTTCTGGAAAGGATTCACCATTCTAGATGCAACAAAAAGCACTTGTGATTCATGGGAGGAGGTAAAAATACCAACATTAATAAGAGTTTGGAAGAAGGTGATTCCAATTCTCAAGGATGAGATGGAGGTGTTCAAGACTTCCGAGGAGGAAGTAACTGCAGGTATGATGGAAATAGCAAGAGAACTGGAATTAGAAGTGGAGCCTGAAGACGTGGCTGAATTGCTGCAGTCTCATGATCACACCTGAACCCATCTCTTCTTTTGAATGAGCAAAGAAAGTGGTTTCTTGAAATGGAATCTACTCCTGGTGAAGATGCTGTGAACACTTGAAATTACATCAAAAGATGTAGAATGTTACATAAACTTAGTTGATAGAGTCGTCAGGGTTTCAAGGAGTGACTCCAGTTTTGAACGCCATTCTACTGTAGGTAAAATGCTATCAAACAGCATCGTGTGCTACCAAGGAATCTTTTGTGAAAGGAAGTCAATTAATGTGGCAAGCTTTATTGTCGTTTTATTATATGAAATTGGCACAGCCACACCAAACTTCAGCAACCACCATTCTGATCAGTCAGCGGCCATGGATGTCGAGGCAAGGCACCCTCCACCAGCAAAAAAATTATGACTCACTGGAAGCTCAGGGGATTTTAGCATGTTTTTGATAATAAATTATTTTTTTATTAAGATATGTACACTGGTTTTTTTTCAGACATAATGTCTCTGTACATTTAGTAGACTGCCTTATGCTTAGCAGACTACATTTAGTAGACTACGTAACTTTTATGAACACTGAGAAACCAAAAAATGTACGTGACTGGCTTTATTGTGATTCGCTTTATTGTGGTGGTCTGGAGCTGAAGCTGAGGTATCTCTGAGGTTTGCTTGTACTGGAATTTCCAAGGTTAGTGAAACATCCTTTCTGCAGCCTGAGTGGTGAGATTTAGGCTAGTCTCAAAAATAGCTAGAATATCATGTAATAACAGCGATCATTAAGATAACAACGCCAGCAGCTACCACTGACCGGGTACTACGTGCCCTGCACTCTGCATGCACTATTTTATTAACGTGCATGTGTGAGACAGACATTATCATCATGCTTGTTTTATACTCAAGGTTCAGAGAGGTTAATTCACTTGCTCAAGGTCACACAGGTAGCCCATATCTGCTACATGCCAGCCCTAATTACTGAGCCATCATGTCAGCCACCTTCTCTGACCCAATTACCCCTTCTCCTGCACCAGGAGTCGTGTAGCTAGCTGGCTCTGAGTTATAGGTGCTCTTGAAAAGATCAACTTCACTTTTTTTCTCCCCAATATTAACTGACCTCCCAAGTTTGTCATCAAACTCATGAAGCTTGCTGCTTCTCAAACTCTCAATGCTGGAGTCAGGCCGCCTGGGGTGAATCCCAGCTTTCTGATTCATCAAATGTGGCGTGATTTCTAGGACGTCATTGAGCCGTGCTAAAGGAGTTGCTAATACCCGCCTCGTCCTGCCTAAGAAAGCAGCAAGAGAAAGAACGCACAACTCCCCGCACAACGCTGGCGCCTGCGAGGCCCTCAGCAGGCCGGAGCTGTGTTCCTAGCTGTATTGTGGTGCGGAAGCTACAGGGGGTCTTGTCCGGCAGGGACGCGTGAGTTAAGACCACACTGGGGGTCCTTCAGGCCTTGGACCGAGTTGGGGCACAGGCCCAGTCGGGGTGTTGCTGCT
This sequence comes from Cebus imitator, assembly GCF_001604975.1. Classification (NCBI taxonomy): domain Eukaryota; kingdom Metazoa; phylum Chordata; class Mammalia; order Primates; family Cebidae; genus Cebus; species Cebus imitator. The sequence continues at coordinate 5,550,072 of NW_016107414.1, forward strand.
GCCTCAGAACCACCCAGAGTTGAACTGAAGACACTCAGGGGCCTCCAGAACTGAGAGCAGGCGGAGGCACTGTTTTTAACCCAGTGTGGACCCCCAAACGGAACATTTTCCTTCCCTAAGTAAACGCCTTCAGAGCCCTCTGAAAATCACAGTTTCACTTTTAGCAAGACCCTGCTGCGGCAGGGGAAAGCCCCCACAAACCCAGTCCTCTCCGGAGGGAGTGTTCCGAGCCCCCTGCTTCCCGCGCCCTCTCTTCCCCCTGGCTAACTCCTTCGCTCCAGCTCCTTCTGCCTTCTTTCTTTCTTTGCCTTTGCGAGCCCCGCTCCTCTCTGATTTTGGAGGGCTGGAGCAGGCTGGGGCATTTCTTTCAGGGTGTGTATTTTCTGTCTGCCCTGTGGCTTCTCCTTCTGCAACTCCGGGCAACTCTGTGCTTGGATTGCAGCTCCCAGCAGTCCTGCCCTGACTTGCCCCCAGGCACAGGGCGGAGGCGAACCGAGGACTGTACCCGGGGTTTTGAGTTCCCGCCATGTCTGTAGCATAAACTCTCCTTTAGCTTTTGGGAAACAGTTTTCAAGTGCTGCAATCTTCTAACGCAAAATTATATCAATGCTGAAAATGTGTTTTCCACTTATACCCCAGCGGGGGGGGGGGGACGGAGAAAATGACATCTGCTTCAGGTGAGAGTGATGATGACCTCAGAAAGCAATTTGATACCAGGTATTAAAAGCTATCAAAATGTTTATACCATATATTCAGTGATCCAATCTGGAACATTCCTCCAGTGGATATAATCTTAGACTTGGCACAATGGAGTATGAACAGAGATGTTAAGTGTTAAAAGCAACGGAAATGTTCAGAAATAAAGGAATATTTAAGTAAACAATGATAATGCATTCAATATAATTTTAGGCATTAACATTATGATGTTTTAGAATGACGAAACTTCTGCAGGGACAAGGAACACAGACAGCATGCTTGACAGAAGCAGACATTCTGCATGATTATAACGACGCAAAATGTGAAAATGTCTTAAAACATTAGAAGAAAATATATCAAGATGCGTTTCCCTCACTATTTCTAGTGTCTAATTTTTGCAATGTATTTTACTGCAGTTATGTCACCTTTTACAAATGGAAAGCTTAAAAATAACTCACTTCCTTTCCCAGAGAGCAAGGCTCTGTGCAAAGCCACACTCCACCCCAGAGATGGCCTTCAGCACTGGACTTTTTGGGGGCCAGAATGAAGCAATATGTGTCACTTCTTGTCTCATATTGTCTGTGCCACTTATTCGTCTGTTGCCTCATAGTTCTGTGGTTGTTTAATATCTTTCACTACAACCATTTTTTTAAAACTCTTTTTTAAATTGTGGCAAAACATACACATAACATAAATTTACCATTTCATCATTTCTGAGTATACGCTCCAGTGGCATTAAGTATATTTATATTTTTGTGTAATCGTTACCACTATGCATCCACAAAACTTTTTCATCTTCCTAAACTAAAGCTCTGTACCCATTAAGCACCAACTCCCCATTCCTCCTCCCCCAGTTCCAGGTAACTGCGATGCTATTTTCAGTTTCTCTGACAAATTCAGAGATACCACTCTTGGTACCTCCTACAAGTAGAATCACACTGTGTTTGTCTTTTTGCACAATCCTAATTTTTTTTTTGTACAATCATTTTTTTAAAACTTTTTAAAAAATTTAATTAATTTTTTGAGACAGTCTTAGTCTGTCACCCAGGCTGGTGTTTGCAGAAATGATCATGGCTCACTGTACCCTTGACCTCCTGGGCTCAAGTGATCCTCACATCTCAGACTCCCAAGTAGCTGGGACTACAGCCACCCACCTCAGTGCCCGGCTAATTTTCTAATTTTTTGTAGAGATGGAGTCTCACTATGTTGCCCAGGCTGGTCTCAAACTCCTAGGCTCAAGGGATTCTCCCACTTCAGCCTTTCAAAGGGCTAAGATTACAGTGTGAGCCACAAGGCTCGGCCTGCACAATCATTTTAAAAAGCTCTCTGAAGATAAGGATGAAGGTTCTGATTTGTTTTCGTTGTAAGCATAATGTACATTTGCTCATTGACTTGATATCGACTGTGTACCTACAACGTGTGTGCCGGGCACTGTTTAAGGCAGGGGTTAAGCAATGCCCAGGAAACATATGTGGTGTCTCAAGGGGACGGTGTAGTGGGACAGAGATAACAAAGAAAAACACAGAGAAGGAAGAATGACAGAGAGTGAGAAATGCTGTAAGTGCAGTGACAGAGACTACCACGAGGCCTCCTGGAGTGGCTGCATGTTTGTAGGATGATTGGGGAGTGGTCCTGGAGAAGACTGAGGAGGAGCCCTATGCGGTCCAGGCAGAAAGAGCAGGGGACAGAGCTGGAGGAAGGAAGGGCCTTTGTACAGTGTGTGCAGTGTGTGTGTGTGTGTGTGTGTGTGTGTGTGTGCGTGTGCTGGGGAACATTCAGGGAGATGGCAGGCTTCAGCACTGGGGACACCTGAAGTGCATTCTAGATGCAGCAGGGAGCTGGAGCAGGGACCCTCTTCTCCCTGCCCGCCCTGAGAGCAGCGAACGAGGCCCTGGACTGTGTCTGACTGCAGTCAACACTGAGGAACAAGTGCCAATGCTTTGTGCTGGGCACAACCTCTGCCACACTCTTTACCGTGACCTTCTGGGCCAGGTACTGTGAGGTGCCCTATTTCTCAGATAGATCCTCAGCAAGGCTGAGGATTGGTTCAATGCTGCCTTGCACACAGCTGGAAACAGTGAAATCAGCCCGAAATCACCACTTTGTTGTGCATCTTTGCGCAGGGCCGGGTGACTGTGTGTGCAGTGTCTGTTGTGCTGGGCATACAGCAGGAAGGGAATTGTTACCTCTAAGTTTTAGGAGGCCAAAGAACAGCAAGCCACAAGCCACATGCTCCAGGCCAAAGAGCAACTAAGGGAATGAAGAGTAAATCTGTGACGGAATGAATGAGCAGATGAAAAGAGAAAAAGCCGCCCCGCCGCCACCACCGCCCAACGGCAAACCCACAACCCATTCCCTTCCCAGGGTCCTTGGGTTAGGGGGCTTTTCATCACTGCCCTGGGTCGGGGAAGAGAGAGGGGGGCCTTGCGGTGGAGGGGAGGGGAGGAGAGCTTACCGTCAAAGGTGTACAGAAGGTTCTAGTCCCTCCAGAGCACACTCAGGGATGTTTTCTTGTGTTTCTGTCCCAAGGCCTCATCTCAAACTTGCTTACTATAAATGCAGTGTTACATTCTGCTTTTCCTTTACTTCATTGCATAAACATTCCCTGAATTGCTTATAGAATCTTTGGAACCACCACTTTCAAGGTTTGAATAATTGTGTATCAAGTAAATGACCACAGCTTATGAAACTCCTCTTTATAGTCCATCACTTAGGTTGTTCTGTTGTTATTTCTAGAACACATAACTAATGCTGTTAAATAATGAGTATAACGCAGAGTAGTGTTTCCTGAGGATGGATCTCTTGCATGGGTTCCAAAGCTCTGAGCAATTTCTGTGGGCCCTGGAGTTTCCTCCGTGGCTCCTAAGGCAGTTCTGGCACGTGAGGAGGCTGGGGAAAGAACAGGGGTGATGGGCACATCTGCCTTGGTAAGCGAACTTGTTGGTTCTGTCCCAAGCAGCTCGAGTGTCGGTGTGCATGTGGGGATGTGCTGCTCGGGTTGGAGAGGGGCTGCCCTACATAACGTCCCCACATAAAAGGGGCAGCTGTGCAGGTGGCCCTGGGGATGGCAGCAGCTCTGCCTGACTCCCCGCTACTGGGGGGCCGTGGGGGTTGTGGGAGTGGAGGGTGCAGATCACCCTCCTCCAGGGTCCCCCAACCCCTCCTTGGCCATTCCCTTTGACTTCCTTGAGAAAGAGTCCTGGCTTCAGAGGATCCTTTGCCCATTTAATCTGACTCCATTTGGATCCCACACCGTCGCCGTGAACCCCAGGCACGCAGACAGAGGCTTGTGGCTGGCTTGCGGTCGCTGTGATCACGCAGGAGACAGACAACGGCTGTCCTGGCAGGCAGCACCTGGGCACCTCTCAGATTGGAAAAGACTGAGCCAGGTGGATGTCCTGGAGCTCCAGCCAGCTTAGGCTCCTATGGGTGATAACTGCACTAGATGCCTCTCGGAAGAAGCCAACGGAAAGCGTATGCAGCGGCAGCATGAGCAAACATAAGTGCCGGGACCTGTTCTTCGCTGCCACCGCCAAGCCTCAATGGCAGGCTACGAGGGAGGCCTCCGAGCCCCTCAGAAGGGCCACTGCTGGTGCTTCACTTCCTGCCCATCCGCTCCACTTTTTATTGCCCTACCTGACTGTATCAGGCTGCGTGCTCAGCATGGTGTCAGCTGCTCCAAAGACACACCTGAGGAGCACCAGGAGGAGACAGGGGCACCATTCAGACACGAACAGGAGCTCCTACCTGAATGCGCAGACCTCTGCCACTGGAGCTCTCGGAGGAAAACATCCATGACAGCCTCCCTGAGGCTTGAAACACTTGCAAACCAAGCAGGCTCAGGTGCCCGAGTGTGCAGGAGGTTTTTTAGAAAGTGTCATTTATCTTATATTGATGTACCCTTGAAAGCCCGGGAGGAAGTGTGGTCTTGTGGGGAGCTCTGTGCAGGCAGCATGAGAGTCCGTATTGTCTTCCTAGCTCTGCCCTGGTTGTCAGAGGAGTCCATCCAGGCCACAGGAGTGAGGGGGCCATCACTCTTGCCCCTTGTTTAGCCAGGACACCTCCTCAGTTGTGTTTATGCAGCAATAATGCCCACAAGCTCCTCTCAACGGTCAAAACAAAACAGAGAGCCACTCTATAACAGTGGCTTTCTTGCAAATGGAATATTCTGAGACTCTGTGACATGTGCAGGTCGGTAAGTGAGAAGGAAACAGGAACCACTGATCGATTCTGACCATGTAGAAAGCAGTGGAGGTCTGGGGCCAGGAGAACATCAACAGACCTACGGAAGAGGAGGTGACCCAGCAAGGGTGGCCATGGACTTGGGTGAATCACCTGAGCTCTGCCACTTGGAAAGAACCCTAACGACCATCTCAATCCTCCCTGCATAGATGCCTTACTGGGCCGCTGCTGGGTGTGAAGCGTGGCAACTAAAAGCATTCACTTCATTTTTAAAAAGTAGAGCAGCTTCAAGGTTATTCTTGTAGAAGACAGTGTCACTGTCCCCCATGTGCATTGCGGAAGGTTTCCTTAGCAGGATTGAAAGGGGTGGAATTACAGTGGGCACTGGAATTGGCTGTGATTCACATATGTGGACATGACTGTGGATTTTTGTTAGTTTTTGAGACAGAGTCTTGCTCTGTCCGCCCAAGCTAAAGTGCAGTGGCACGATCTCAGCTCACTGCTACCTCCACCTGTCAGGTTCAAGCGATTCTCCTGCCTTGGTCTCCCGAGTAGCTGGGGTTATAGGCACCACCACCACACCTGGCTAATTTTTGTATTTTTAGTAGAGATGGAGTTTCACCATGTTGGTCAGGGTGGTCTCCAACTCCTGACCAAAGGTGATCCACCCGCCTCGGCCTCCCAGAGTGTGAGGATTACAGGTGTGAGCCACCGTGCCCAGCCAACTGTGGATTTTGTGGCAACAAAAAGTTCCTCTTGGTATATCAGCTAAGACTGTGGTCAAGTGTAAGCCATTGAGTAGACCTGCTTTTGAGTGATTCTTGGAAGCTTGCAGGGACTTATTTTGAGGAAAAAAAAAAACCCAAAGAACTTTCTGGTAGAGTTCTGGTAGAGTTCCAAACATGAATTGGCTTGCCTTGAGAGTTCAGGTTCTATATCACAGGAGGCAGTTAAATGTGAGTTGGGGGCCTGGTGTGGTGGCTAACGCCTGTGATCCCAACACATTGGTAGTAGGCTGAGGTGGGTAGATTGCTTGAGCCCAGATCAAGCCCAGCCTGGCCAACATGGTGAAGCCCCATCTCTACAGAAATGCAAAAAATTAGCCAGGCATGGTGACACGTGCCTGTGGTCCCAGCTACTCAGGAGGCTGAGGTGGGAGGATCACTGGAGACCAGGAGGCAGAGGTTGCAGTGAGCCGAGATGGCACCACTGCACTACAGCCTGGGTGACAGAGCGAGACCTTGACTCAAAAAAAAAAAAAAAAAAAAAAAAAAACCACCAAAAACATGGGGTAGACAAATATGGGGCAGGATTGCTGTAAAGGGTGTTCACATTTTATTTTGGAAGCTGAATTAGGTAGACTTTAAATTCTTTTTGCAACATAGAGATCTACAGCTCTGGCCTAATGGATCAGATTTTGCTAGTTGCAAAGATTTTTGAATTTTAATTGCAGTTTGCTGCTGTTTCACCCACAACAAAAGCCTCATCTGGGGCTTTGGAGATGAGACGAGGAAAGCTTGTGCAGGACCTGAAGTTGAACTCCGTGGCTCTTGTTCCCATGTGTTGGGGGCGAGGGAAGAACATCTCACCAGGTATCAGTGGGTGGTTTACACTATTTGTGTAAAGTCCTATCCCCACAGTGTTGCTTTCCTGCCTGGTGGCTTGACTGAGTTTAGGCTTACTGACCTGCTTGTAAAATGGTCAGAGTATATACGTGCATAAGTGGTTAATTGAGATAATGCAGGTAAATGGTACAGTACCAAACGCATAACAAATGCTTAATAAATGAAGATGGTGGCCAGCAAGTGGGGGTGAATATCAATAAACAACATGTAAAGATATAGATCATCTGGTCACTTTAAACTTTTAGTGAGATCAAATGTGGGCAAAACTTCTCTAAAAATAACTAGAATTGTGTGTGTGTGTGTGTGTGTGTCTACCCACAGAGAAGGTTTTAACATAGATATATAAAGCAGATAATCTCATTTATATTTTGGAAAATTTTAACTAAAAAAAATTTTTGTTGTTTGATGATGATTTGTTTCCTTTTCAGAGGAGGTTTTCTGACTCTAGGAGATGCTGTTGACAATCTCACTTCTGCAGTTAAGTGAGAATTTCTGAATGCCTGTGGCCACTGAGGAGTGAAACCCTTGGAGCAGCTAGAGATGGCCAGCCTGTGCTATTCAGAGCCAATGTGTAAGTGTGAAGTTCTGTGCAAGTAGGTTTTAAATAGGTACGGCCTTAAAAAACCCCATAATTTTCTTATTATTAAAATCATGTACTTTTTAAAGGAAAAATCTAAGAAACACAGAAAAGCAAAGAGAAGAGGAAAATAAAGTATTCATATAGGCCTCCCCCAAAGATGCAACCAGTAACGTCTGCTTCATCATCTTCTGGATTCCTTTACTCTCTTAAAAATGGGGCCCTACTCTAGTTGCTTTACTAACACTTCATAACTTTAAAAAACAGTAATTTGCTTCTTGTCATTATATTTTCTCCATATATACATATACACTCTTTTTTTGTTTGTTTTATTTCAAAATGGAGATTGCACTGTTGTTTCCTCTGGCTGCCAATGTGATACTCAGACGGAAGTGTTCCACAGGCATGAATAAGACAATAAAGATCACTTGGAATCTGCCCCCACCCATCCTGTCACAATCAGAGTTAATATTTTGGCATGTGCTTTTTCTGAATATTTTGTTTACTGTGGATTCCTAATTTGGGAAAAGGGAGTCAGGCCGGTGGGAGCAAGGGAAAGCAAAAAGAGAAAGCAGATAAACAGCAAGTCTGCCTTTCTTCATGGTCCAGGACACACAGCCCTCCTGAGCAAGTAACTCTTGCCAGACACTGCAATCTTCGTGTTATTGATATTATACAAAGCCCTCTTCAACCGACAGCATAAACATTACCCTGTTATATCTCCAGCAAGCCTTTGTCTCCTTGCAGTCAATTTCTCGCTCTGCCTGTCATTGTCCCTCTGGCAATGTCTTTTCCTATTAGATCCTCTGCCTTCCTTTACCTGCAACTGTCTCTGTAAATCTTTTAGCCGCACACCACCGGCTGTCATTCCTCCATGACATTTAACACATGTTTCTCACACACAGATAATTTCTCTCCTCTTCTGCCCAGGACTGGGTTCATAAAATGTCTAAGATTTGATAATCTGCTTTTTAAATTTAATAATGCATTTCGAATATCTTTCCACTTATTAAACATTCTTGCACAGCATTATTTTAATGTCATTTATTACCTTGTATGGATTTACTCTCATTTATTTCACTGGTAGATATTTAGGTTTTTAGCATGTTTTCTTTCCTTTCTTTTTTTTTTTTTTTTTTTCATACAAGATCTTGCTCTGTCACCGAGGCTGGAGTGCAGTGGTACAGTTGTGGCACTCTGCAGCTTCAACCTCCTGGGCTCAAGTGATCCTCCCACCTCAGGCTCCTGAAGTGCTGGGATTATAGTCATGAGCCACAGAACCCAACCGGTTTTTAGCATGTTTTCAATATGCTCACAATACTGTGATACATGTCTTTGCCACTAACAATTCTTGTGCAGCCAGGCGTGGTGGCTCACACTTGTAATCCCAGTACTTTGGTGGATCACCTAAGGTCAGCAGCTCAAGACCAGCCTGGTCAACATGGCAAAACCCCGTCTCTATTAAAAATATAAAATTTAGACAGGTGTGGTAGCACCTGATGTAACCCCAGCTACTCAGGAGGCTGAGGCATGAGAATTACTTGAACCTGGGAGGCGGAAGTTTCAGTGAGCCAAGATTGTGCCACTGCACTCCAGCCGGGGGACAGAGTGAGACTCCGTCTCAAAAAAAAAAAAAATTGTTATTATTATTGTGTTTAGCCATAATAGTATTTTCATGATGTATTCATAGAAGTGAAGTTCCTGGTTCAAAAAAATACACAAGATTGAGGATCTAGATATGTATTACCAAATTGCCCTTCAGAATGGTGGCACCAGCCTGGACTCCTAGCAATGGATTAGGAATGGGCCCATTTATCAGCACTCTCATTCACCCGAAATGCTATGGTACAATCTGGTAAAATCCATTTAAAAATGCATTTCTTTTGTTTGTTTATCATTTTAATAACTCCAATCTCTATTAGAAACCAGTTTGCATTTAATTTTTATAGATTTTATTATTAATTGGCCGAGGTGGGCGGATCATGAGGTCAAGAGATCGAGATTTTATTATTAATTAAATAACTAAATTTCTGGTTTCTTTATTTTTGTCTTTTAAAGAAACATTCATTTATTGAAATCATTTAGAATTTCTTTTGGTGTCAGATATGAAGGGCTAAAACTCCATTTTTTCCAAGTTAACCAATTGTGTCAGCACTCTTTATTATATAATCTATTCTTCTGTTTGTTTGTTTTGAGATGGAATCTTGCTCTGTCACCCAGGCTGGAGTGCTGTGGCGCCATCTTATCTCACTGCAACCACTGCCTCCGGGTTCCAGCAATTCTCCTGCCTCAGCCTTCCAAATAGCTGGGATTACAGGAACCCACCATCGTGCCTGGCTAATTTTTGTAGAGATGTGGTTTCACCATGTTGGCCAGGCTGGTCTTGAACCTCTGACTTCAGGTGATTGGCCTTGGCTCAGCCTCCCAAAGTGTTGAGATTATAGATGTGAGCCACTGCACCTGGCCTATATAATATATTCTTTCCCCAAGTATGTGAATGCTACATTTGTCATGTAATCCATATGTTCAAATGGGAATCTATTCATGCATCACTTGAATTTTTGAAATCAGCAATTTAAAATTGATCAGTAAATATCTAGCAGCTGATAATCCCATGAGGAGAGAGAAACTTTTGCCTCTGACAAAGAAAATGTTTTCCTTCTGATTCTAAAAGACTAGGTGAGTTGCATTCCTCTATCTCTGCAATTTTTCCCTCTGCTAGGACCCACAGATGGGGAAAATGAGACATCCTGGTGAAACAGTCAGGAATCCAGAAGCCAGAACACAGCCAACCGGTAATGAAGATGTGGGACCACTTAAGCCCCCCTGCCCTAGGGAGACGGGCGGTCAAAGTAGAAACTGAAGATCAGCCTCAGAGACTCCCAGACTAAGGAGTCAGCCTAATTTTTTGATAAGAAATTAAAGACTAGGGGCTGGAGGAGTGAGAAAAGAATTATTATCAAACTTTTAGGAAAAAAACCAAAACAAAACAAAACAGTGAAAAGAATGATCAGTAAGTCAGTAACTTCATCGTGCCTGTGCTTGCAATGCCACTCTTTTACCTGTAGGAATCATCCTTGTAATAACAAATCCACTGCTCTAAGGAAGGAGTATGTAAGTGGGAAAGGATCCTAATGTGCTCTCTCACCCGAGCAGCCTGAATGTTCACAGCATGCAGCCACAGCCGGAGCAGCCCACTCTATCTGGGGTGGTGACTTGTCATTTTAGGCAAATATGAGAGGAGAAAATCAATTACCTTGATTGATTATAAAACTAAAAATAGTAAGAGAAGGCCAGGTGAGGTGGCTCACGCCTGAACTTTGCAAGGCCGAAGTGGGTGGATCACCTGAGGTTGGGAGTTTGAGACCAGCCTGACCAACATGGTGAAACCCCATCTCTACTAAAAATACATAATTACCTGGGATTGGTGGCGGGTGCCTGTAATCCCAGCTACTCTGGAGGCTGGGGCGGGAGAATCGCTTGAACCCAGGAGGCGGAGGTTGCAGTAAGCCGAGATAGAGCCACTGCACTCCAGCGTGAGCTACAGGGTGAGACTTGATCTCAAAAAATTTAAAAAAAAAAAAAGAGGAGATGTCATATCAAATAAGAGGAAGGGCACAGTCACGTAAGGTTTTTATGCAGCACCAAATAACCTGCTTGAGTGGGGAGTAAATGCCGGCACTGTCAGGCTGTGAGCCGCTACAAGGCCCACTTTTCCTGCCCCACCCTCCCACCTGCTGTTGGTTTGCCCCCCCATTTTACTGTTCCCGGTGTGTGTTGAGGTTTGTAAGCTGCCTCAAATCCTTTTTGGGAATTAGGCAATGCGAGAATAAATAAAAACATTGATTCTTAGGAGCTTTGCAATGTATTATAAAATTAACAGACAAGTTAATACAAATAAAAAGAGGAAAACTTTTGTTTTGATCTCTTTTTATTTAAATGAAATTAATTCCTTTTCCAGGGGAAAGTTTGTTTTAACACTCATGCCCAGTGCTGGCCATTGGGCGGGTGTCTCACTGCAGCCTCCTCCCACGGTCACAGGCACGGGCACATAGCCACAGACATGAAGATGCTTTCCTGCATTACGGAAAAGGATAGTTTAAGTACTTCTTTGCACCCTGCTTTTCCTCCTTAATAGTATACTCTGGCACTGTTACCAAGTTAATCTATGTTTTTTTTTTTTTTTTTTTTTTTTTTTTTTTTTTTTTTTTTTTTT